>NW_009711891.1:0-1825 GCF_000703405.1 Apaloderma vittatum
CCCCCTTTTCCTGCTCTTTTCCCCCTTTTCCCAATTTTCCTCCCCATTTTCCTGCTCTTTTGCCCGTTTTCCTGCTTTTTCTCCCCATTTTCCCAATTTTTCTTTCCATTTTCCTGCTCTTCTCCCCATTTTCCTGTTTTTCCTCCCCATTTTCCTCTTTTTCTCCCCATTTTCCCGCTTTTTCTCCCCATTTTCCTGCTCTTTTTTCCCTTTTCCTGCTCATTTCCCCATTTTCCTGCTTTTTCTCCCCATTTTCCTGATCTTCTGCCTATTTTCTGGATTTTTCTTCCAATTTTCCTGCTTTTTCTCCCCATTTTCCCGATTTTTCTTCCCATTTTCCTGCCCTTTTCCTGCTCTTTTCCTCATTTTCCTGCTTTTTCTCCCCATTTTCCCGATTTTTCTTCCCATTTTCCTGCCCTTTTCCTGCTCTTTTCCTCATTTTCCTGCTTTTTCTCCCCATTTTCCCGATTTTTCTTCCCATTTTCCTGCCCTTTTCCTGCTCTTTTCCTCATTTTCCTGCTTTTTCTCCCCATTTTCCCGATTTTTCTTCCCATTTTCCTGCCCTTTTCCTGCTCTTTTCCTCATTTTCCTGCTTTTTCTCCCCATTTTCTGGCTTTTTGTTCTTATTTTCCTGCCCTTTTCCTCATTTTCCTGCTCCTTCTCCCCTTTTCCTGATTTTTCTTCCCATTTTCTTGCTTTTTCTTCCCATTTTCTTGCTTTTTCTCCCCATTTTCCTGCTCTTTTTCCAATTTCATTCCTCTTTCTTCCCATTTTCCTGCTTTTTGTTCCTATTTTCCAGCTCTTTTCCCCCTTTTCCCAATTTTTCTCCCCACTTCCCAATTTTTCTTCCCATTTTCCTGCTCTTTTCCCTATTTTCTGGTTCTTTTCCCCCAATTTCGATGCTCTCCCCCGTCCCTTCAGCCCTTTTCTCCCCAGTTGCAGTTTCCTTCCCCTCCCAACGCTCTTTTTCTTCCATTTACCTGCTTTTTTTCCCCATTCCAGACCTTTTTCCCCACTTCCCTGCTTTAATTCTCATTCCAGAGCTTCTTTTCCCCATTTCACTACTTTTTTCCTTATTTTACTGCTTTTTGCCCCACTTTACTGCTTTTATTCCCATTTCACTGCTTTTTTTCCCCATTTCGCTGCTTTTTTCCCCCTCTACTGTTTTTTTTCCCGTTCCAGAGCGTTTTTCCCTCATTTCACTGTTTTTTCTCCCATTCCAGTGCTTTTTTCTCCACTTCACTGCTCTTTTTCTCATTTCACTGCTCTTTTTTCCCCATTCAAGTGCTTTTTTCCTTATTTTACTGCTTTTTTCCCCACTTTACTGCTTTTACTCCCATTTCACTGCTTTTTTTCCCCATTTCACTGCTTCTTTTCCCCCCTTTACTGCTTTTTTCCCATTCCAGAGCTTTTTTCCTCATTTCACTGCTCTTTCTTTCCCATTTTAGTGCTTTTTCCTCACTTCACTACGTTTTTTTCCCACTTAGCTGCTTTTTTCCCCACTTTGCTGCTTTTTTTCTCATTCCGGAGCTTTTTTTCCCGATCTCACTCCTTTTATTCTCAGTCCAGACCTTTTCTTCCTTCCCACTTTGCTTTTTTCCCCACTTCACTGCTTTTCATCCCCATTTCACTGCTTCTTTTCCCCACTTCACTACTTTTTTTCTCATTTCACTCCTTCTTTTCCCCCCTTAACCGCGTTTTCCCTCATTCCAGACCTTTTTTCCCCACCTCACTTCTCTTTTTCCCCCTTTCCTGCTTTCCTTTCCCTCCTTCCCCCTTTCTTTCCTCCCTCTCAGCTCCTTCCTCTCCCCTCCGGGCGCTTTCC
>NW_009711892.1:0-7937 GCF_000703405.1 Apaloderma vittatum
CAGTACTGGGTCCAGTTTTGTTCAATATCTTAATCGATGACCTAGATGAGGGAATAGAATACACCCTCAGAAATTCACTGATGATACAAAACCAGGAGGCGTGGCTGACACACTTGAAGGATATGCTGCTATCAAACAAGATCTAGACAGGCTGGAGAGCTGGGTGAAGGTGATGCTCATGAAGTTCAATAAAGACAAGTGTAGAGTCCTGCATCTTAGGCAGAATAACACCAGGCACCAGGACAGATTAGGCGATGTCCTGCTGGAAAGCAGCCCCATGGCGAAAGACCTTAGAGTCCTAGTGCACAGTAAGTTGTCCTTGGCCAAAAGGGCCAATGGGATCCTGGGGAGCATTAAAAAAAGTGTGTCCAGCAGGTTTAGGGAGGTTCTCCTCCCCCTCTACTTTGCCCTGGTGAGACCACACCTGGAATACTGTGTCCAGTTTGTGGCTCCCCAGTTCCAGAGAGACAGGGACCTACTGGAGAGAGTCCAAGGGAGAGCTACGAGGGTGATCAAGGGACTTAAACGTCTCTCCTGTGAAGAGAGACTGAAACAACTGGCGCTGTTCAGCCTGGAAAGAGACAGCTGAGAGGGGACCTTATTAATGTCCAGAAATATCTGAGGGGTGAGTGTCAAGGGGAAGGGGACAATCTCTTCTCAGTGGTGCCCAGCAATAGAACAAGAAATAATGGATTTAAGTTAGCACACACTGCTGTAGAGGAGCATCATGTACTGAGACAAATTGCCTTCCTCTGCATAGATGCTCCAAGGTTTTCTTTTCTTTCTTTTTTAAATTGTGGACAATCTCTTGGGCCCTGGGCTCAGGCACATCTGTCAGCAGCCAAGTCCAGGTTGGGAACTTCATTGTTGCTGTGTAGTATTCTTTTTATTATTTTTAATCAAGGGGAAATGTATACAGCACTGCACCTGCTGACAACAGACGGAGTTCAGCTCTCTCAAAGAGGAACGAAGGTTCTTGCTCCTGAATTGGCAGGGCTCATGGAGAGGGCTTTAAACTAGGTTTGAAGGGGAAAGGGAATAAAACCAGGCTCTTTAGAGAAGAAACTAGGGGCAGCATGCTAATGTTCGGTGTAAAATCGATAGCCCAGCTCAAGTGCATCTACACCAGTGCCTGCAGCATGGGAAACAAACAGAAGGAGCTGGAAACTATTGCGTAGCAGTCTAGGTATGACCCAACCAGGGTAGAGAGACAGATGAAGCCTTCTGCAAGTGGCTGGCACAAGCCTCACAATCGCCAGCCCTTGTTCTCATGGAGGACTTGAACTTACCGGACATCTGCTGCAAATGCAACACAGCAGAGAGGAAACAGTCTAGGAGGTTCCTGGAGTGTGTGGAAGATAGCTTCCTGACAGCGCTGGTAAGTGAGCCTACCAGGGGAGGTGTCTCACTAGACCAGCTGCTTCTAATTAATTAGAGAAGGACTGGTGAGTGATGTGGTGGTTGGAGGCCATCTTGGCCTTAGTGAGTATGAAATGATAGAGTTCTTGATTCTTGGTGAAGTAAGGAGAGGGGTCAGAAAACCACTGCCATGCACTTCAGGAGGGAGAAATTTGGGAGATAGTCTTGAATGGCAAAGTGGTCCAGGAAGGCTGGACATTTTTCAAGAAGGAAGTCTTAAAGGCTCTTAAATGGCTATCCCTATGTGCTGTACTACAAGCTGACGAGGAAGACGATGGACCTGGCTGAACTGGGATCTTTTGCTGGGATTCAGGAGTATAAAGGAGAGTGTACCATCTCTGGGAGAAGAGGCAGGCAACTCAAGAGGAGTAAAGGGATCTAGTAGTGTCATGCAGAGAGAACATTAGCAAGGCAAGAGCCCTGGCAGAACTCAATCTGGCCGCTATCGTAAGAGGTAATTAAAAATGTTTTTACAACTACTTTAATAACAAAAGGAAAGCCAAGGAGAGTCTCCATCCTTTATTGGATGCGGTGGAAGCATTGCCACCAAGGATGAGGAAAAGGCTGAGATACTTAGTGCCTTCTTTGCCTCAGTCTTTAATAGTCAGGCCAGTTATCCTCAGGATATTCAGTATCTGAAGCCAAAAGGCAGAGATGAAGAGAAGAATATATCTCCCATAGTCCAGGAGGGACACCTGCTGTGTCACCTGGAAACTCACAAGTCTGTGGGACTGGATGGGATGTAACCCAGAGGGCTGAGGGAGCTGATGGAGGAAATCACCAAGCCACTCCATCATTTATCAACCGTCCTCATTAACAGGGGACGTCCTGGATGACTGGAGACTTGCCAATGTGACGCCCATCTTCAGGAAGGGCCAGAAGGAGGATCTGCGGAACTAAAGGCCTGTCAACCTGAACTCGCTACCAGGGAAGCTTCATTTTGAGTGCACTGCCACGGCATGTGCAGGGAAACCAGGGCATCAGGCCCAGCCAGCATGGCTTTCTGAAAATAGGTCCTGCTTGAGCAACCCGACCTTCTTCTACGACCAGATGACCCGCCTAGTAGATAAGGCTGTGGAATTTGTACCTGGACTTTAGTAAATCCTTTGACACTGTTTCCCACATGATTCTGCTAGAGAAACAGGCATGTCCTGGCTGAGATAGGTGTACTCTTTGCTAAGTTAAAACCTAGCTGGATGGCTGAGCCCAGAGAAGTGGTGAATAGAGTTAAAATCCCGTTGGTGGCCAGTCACAACGGATGTTCCCCAGATCTCCATTTTCGAGCCAGTCTTGTTGAATATATTGGTCAATGATCTCAATGAGATGATTCAGTGCACTGTCAGTAAGATGACACCAGATTGGGTGGGAGTGTTGACCTGGTGGAGGGCAGGGAGGGTCTGCAAGCCAAGACTGCCCCCAACCTTAATGTCCTCAACTAGTCTCTCATTATTTGTTAATATAGGTTCAAGCAGTACTCCTCTCCTTGTTGGCTCCTCCACAACCTGTGTCAAAAAGTTAGTGTTAACACACTGCAGAAACCTCCAGCCAATCTCAAGCTAATTTCAGTCTGTCCTGATAACCAGTGCCTGTGACTGCGAGGCTAATTCTGGCTCTCTGTAGACGTCCTCATCAGCTTCCTCATCTTAATAAGGTGGCCTGTTAGAGACAGATATAGCATCGTGTCCCATTTTAGCCTGGCCCTTAATTCTTACCCACAAACTCTCAACTTGCTCTTCGGCCACGTCTGAGCAGAGCTCTCTCATGTAACGTGCACCTCCCCCACCATGCATTGCTGCCACATCTTTCCTAAAGAGGACTGAGATATCCAGTCATGTGAGCTATCCCACCATGTCTCCATAACTGCTGTCATGTCATAGCCCTTCAACCGACACAGATCTCTTATTCCATGTGCTGGGTGCACTGGTGTAGAGGCATTTCAGAGAGGAAGCTGAGCATGAATCTTTCACCCTAGAAGGGGAGAAGACTTTCTGAATCACTTCATGGCAAGTAGCTGAGGACATTTCGTTAATGCTCTGAATGGTCAAGCTCATTCTCTAGATGGATGTTAAAGTTCGAATATTGCCCCAGTCCCCCAAGTTCTTCAGGTGGAAGCGTGTTTAACTAATTTCACCAGTCTGCTGCCAAAAAATCCTTGTCCCTTCCAGATACATGGATCCCATCCCTCTCTAACAGTTATGGGCAGAAAAGAATGTCCCAATGTTGACGAAGGAAAAGCTTCAGGATGACACGAGTGATGTTGAAAGACTTTGATATATTTCGTACACATATTTATGAATGCCTCTAGATCAGGGGATGCAGGGGAGGGGCAGGTGGAGTTAAGACTCAGGGACATTTCCTAGACTATTCACCATTTCCCAGTTCCTGCACACAAAGGAAGAGGACCACTCTTCACTAAGAGCCTGAGGGACTGCCGACCTCCACAAAGCCTCACACACACCCACACTTCCTCAAATGAACACAGCAGTAGTCAGGATTCCAATTCACAAGATGTTCTCTAGGGCCAAGCTACCTCTGAGCAGAGTCACAGGAAGACAAGGACTGATGACAATTGGCTGTGGAGTGACTAGGGATGTTTCCCCATGCTTCAGGAGGCAATGTCTGAAGGAGGATGTGCTGCAGAGTGTCCCAGTCTCCAATGTCTCTCACAGGGATGCTTCCCAATGCAGAACTCCCTCCTCTTTGCCCTACAAAGCAATGACTTTTGGCCTCAGCTCTCACAATGCAGATGGAAAGATCAACTAAGAAACACAAGTAGGCTTGCAGAAAATTTTTAATGAGACTAAAGGCCCAAGAGAAGGTCCCTGGAGTGCGGAACAGCAGGACTAGCCAAGAATCTGTTCCTCTTTTCCTGTGGCAGAGTTCCCACAGGGCAGATGTTGACCTGCCTGGGAAAGATAAACAGGTTAACAGGTCCCTCCAGGCTGGTGTCTGTGGTCTCCACAGCACACTTTGAGCGGGGCACAAAGCATCAAAGAAAGAGAGAAGAAGGATGAGTGAAGAAATTTTGACATTGGCCATGTTTTCCGAGACTCCTCAGGCTCATCTCTTCATGTCTGCATTTGCAGGACAAGCCAGAGATGATCAGGTGCTCTTAAAACAATGGCACAGCCTTTGATCCTCTGTCCAGCACCATATTCTGAGTTCTGCTGAGATCTTGCCTAAGATGGTTGTCAGCATCTTTAGCAGGGCGGGCACCTTCTGCCACAGTAGCGGTTGGTGATGCAGGAGAGGTCAAAGCCCCCAGAGTTGATGGGCACGCCCTCACAGCTCAGGATGCTGCCAACAGCAGCGGAGGTGGAGGAGCCCACAACGGTGTTCTGTGGGAAGGAGCTGAGGATGGGGCCGGGCAGGGCCACCACCACGGGGGAGGGCTCGATGACAACGGTGGAGCTCTGGCACTGCCGCACACAGGGCTCATTGCAGCTGTTGGCCAGTGGGGTTGGGCCACAGGGCTGGCAGCAGGGTACACACGGGGTGCAGCAGGACATGTCTTGAAGCTTGCGGTGCACCTGGGAGAGAGGGCAGAGAGGAAGGAGAGGACAGTAATTGGTGAGGAGTAGCCTGAACAACCTGTCATGAACAAGCCAAGTCCATCCGATGAGTACCCGAAACAACCTGTCATGAACAAGCCAAGTCCATCCATGACTGGAAAGATGGAGACCATGCCAGGAGTCATATGGTCCTCAATGCCTCCTTCAGGAAAGGACTACAAAGCTCACTCTATCGCAAGGAACCTCTCTCTTAGTGGATAAACTGAAAGCAGGCACAGTCTCATCCGGATCTCTCTCTAAGCAGAACTTCTCCTCACTTCCCTCTGTCAGGAGAAGGGGTCCCAAACCCCAACATATGACAAAGCCAGCATCAGCTGAGACCTCCGTTGAATGGAGATCTGCCATGGACCAGGAGGAGAAGGGATTTTCAGACTCACCACTTCCGAGGAGAAGGACACAGAAGAAGTGGATGAGAAAGCAGTGACTTGGGCTTCATTTTATACCTGCCCCTCATTGCTTCAGGACCTGGGGCACCCTTGGCAGAGGTAACAATTTTCTGACATACTCTTCTTGAATGCAAAGCATCACATATGGGCTGTGGTTTTACTTCCTGTACTGCTTCCCTTTCATTTCCAGGTTTATGCCATGCCCATTTCCAAAGAGAGTATTCCTCAGAGCTCTGGGATGAAAGGCTCCAAGAATTGTCAGACAGGAATGCAGCAGTGTGGGCAGAAGAATCAGCCCAAGTGCAGGATTGGTCCAGAGAAGGGAAGTGACTTCACACTGAGTCCCTCTCAGTGCCAAACTGTGCCACTGTTTGAAGTGGCACTCTCAGGAAGAAGATCCAACACTCCTCAGCTGGATACCAAAGGAATTTTCTGGATGAGGTCATGCCCTATCCTTCTCTTTCTCTCCCTCATCTTCTCACCCCAATGGTGCCTTCTTTGGTCTGTGTGTGTTGTGCTGCTTGTTTTGACCCCATCCTGCCTATCACTGCCATCACGAACACCTTTTTTCTTGCTTTAGATCATATCCCTGTGCATTTTGTGGCTACACAAAAGAAGGTATGAGAATCCCTGGGGCTTTGTCCTTCCCTAGAATGCTCTAGGCCCCTCTGTGGTGGACTCCCAGGTTGCCAGGGTCCTCCTCTCTACCCTTTTTAAAGTTGGGTGTGATACATTTCCGTTCTTCCAGGCCACAAGGACTTCACCTGACTGCTGAGATTTTTCAAATACCATGGAGTGTGTCTTGGTGACTACATCAGCCCATTCCCTCAGGACTCTGGCATGCATCTGAGTTGAAGGACAACAAGACTGGGACCAGGGGATAAAATTCCTTTCCACTGTAAGTGAAGATAAGATTTGTGACCACCTGAGGTACCTGAATGTACGCAAGTCTATCAGACTTGTCAGCCTCACCTCTATGCCTGGAAAGAATAGGAAAGAGATTCATAGATTCATAGATTATCAGGATGGAAATGACCTAAAGTAGTCCAAACCTTTAAGGATCCTCCTAGAACCTCTGCTAAGGCACATGGAGGACAGAGAGATGATTCAAGACAGCACTCCTGGCTTTGCCTATGGCAGGTCTTGCCTGGCCAATGTAATGACTTTCAACGTTGGAGTGACCACGTCAGTGGACAAGGGAAGATCAATGGATGTCATCTACCTGGACTTCTGCAAGGCCTTTTGTACAGTTCCCCCACAACATCCTTCTCTCTGAGTTGAAGAGATTTGTGGGGAGGGAACAACAGAACACACACACACATGCTCATGCACACCTGTGAGAAACCATGTACCAAATTATCGCAGCCACGAGCATTCAGACAACCTCAGATCCACACAAGAGCACACAGGACAGGTACATGCATAGGAACACAGCCAATCGTGCAGTGTGCTGAGGACATCCACAGAGGGGTCTATATCATTCTAGGGAAGGACAAAGCCCCAGGGATTCTCATATCTTCCTTTGTGTAGCCACAAAATGCACAGGGAGGAGATGATCTAAAATGTGTCCACGATGGCGGTGATAGGCAGGATGGGGTCAAAACAAGCAGCACAACACACACAGATTGAATGTGGCACCATTGGGGTGAGAAGATGAGGGAGAGAAAGACAAGGACAGGACATGACCTCATCCAGAAAATTCCTTGGGCATTCAGCTGAGGAGTGTTGGATCTTCTTCCTGAGAGTGCCACTTCAAACAGCCTCACAAGAGGGACTCAGTGTGAAGTCACTTTCCAACTCTGGACAAATCCTGCAATTGAGCTGAATTTTCTGCCCACACTGCTCTGACGAATTCTCTGTTGTGGAAGAGGTATTGCACAAACCTGGAAATGGAAGGGTGGCAGTGCAGGAAACCAAAGCCCAGCCCCATATCATCATCTGTGATGGTTTGCATTCATGGAGAGCTTGTCAAAAAATTGTTACCTCTGCCAAGGGTGCCTCTGGTCCTGCGGCAATGAGGGGCAGGTATAAAAGGCAGCCCAAGTGACTGCTAAGTCATCCACATCTCCTGTGTCCTTCACCTTGGAACTAGGTGAGTATGAAACCCCTTTTCTTCTTCCAAAGGCAGATCTCTAGTCAGTGGATGTGTCAGCTGACTTTGGCTTATCCTATGTTGGGACTTGGAGTGCCTCGTCTTTACAGAGGATAGTGGAGAGAAGTTCTGCTTAGAGAGAGGCTGGGGTGTGACTGTGACTGCTTTCAGTTTATCCACTAAGAGAGAGATTTTTTGCATTAGAGTGAGCTTTGTAGTCCTTTCCCGAAGGAGGCATTGAGGACCATATGACTCCTGGCATGGTCTCCACCTTCCCAGTCCCTGATGGCCTTGGATCCTTCATGACTGGTTGTTCAGGCTGCTCCTCACCAATTACTGTCCTCTCTTTCCTCTCTGCCCTCTCTCCAGGTGCACCTCAAGATTCAAGACATGTCCTGCTGCACCCCGTGTGTACCCTGCTGCCAGCCCTGTGGCCCAACCCCACTGGCCAACAGCTGCAATGCGACC
>NW_009711893.1:0-15357 GCF_000703405.1 Apaloderma vittatum
TTCTACGATTCTATGATTCTATGATTCTATGCACACCAAGTTGAACATGAGTGAGCAGTGTGCCCTTGCTGCAAAGGTGGCTAGTGATATCCTAGGCTACATCAGGAGAAGTGTTGCCAGCACATTGTGGAAGGTGATCTTTCCCCTCCACTTAGCTGTGGCAAGGCCACCTCTGGAGTCCTGTGTCCAGTTCTGAGCTCCCCAGTTAGAAAGACATATGGAGCTACTGGACAACGTTCTGCAAAGGGCCAAAAAGATGATGAAGGGACTGGAGCATCTCTCATATGAGGAAAGACTGAGGGAACTGGGACTGTTCAGCCTAGAGAAGAGAAGGCTCAGAGAGGATCTTGTTTTCTGATGAGAGACTGAAGATGATGGAGCCAGACTCTTCTCAGTGGTGCCCAGTGACAGGACAAAACAGAATGGGCACAAATTGAAACATGGGAGATTCTGTATGAACATAAGAAAAGTGTTTTTGTGCTGTGATTGAGCATTGACACAGGTTGCCTGGGGAGGTTGTAGAATTTGCATGCCTGGAGATATTCAAAAGCTGTCTGGACATAGGCCAGGGCAATCTACTCCAGCTGAGACTGCTTGAGCATGTTATTGTACAAGAAAGCAGGTATCCCATCCAAAGCTAAAATATTCTTTGATTCTCAGAGGAACAGAAATGCAAATTGCCTACTGGTCAGGGAGATTATTGTCTTCTAAATATAACACAATGTATTTTTAATTCTTCATCAGTAATTAACTCTCTTATCTACCCTTGTTATTAAATGACTCACAAAACCCTGACATTTACTTCTGTTACAGAAAATCAAATTAAAACTGTTTGCCTGCATCTAAATTCCAAGAAGTTGTGACTTTAATAGAAGATGCATATTTTCTGTCTAGCATTTTTTTTTGGTTCTGAACCCACTGCATACTTCCTGAAGTATAGCAAAGCAAACCTTTTTGGTTCACTTTCTCCTTATCACTCATGACATTACTCATTTCCAGCCCTCGTTGTCCTTTCTAGCCTAAGGAGGTTCAAGTCTGCTTCACTGTTCCTCCTACAGAAGCTGTTCCATAATTTTGATCATCCTCTGAAACTCTTCCAGTTCCACTATACTCTTCTTGAGAGTGGGGGAAGCAGAAATGCAAATACTACTCAAGATGTGGTTGCACTTCTTAACCCTTGGTTCTAAAAAAAGTCCTGAGGGGGTCATTATCATGACCATTCTGTTTAACCTCAAGCTCTTATTCTTAAATAGTAAAAGTCAGCTTAAATAATAACAGTTGGATGATTCTTGCATATGCTAATCTAGAATGTCTATTCTTTCTCATAGCCATAACTTTACATTTGTTGTGACTGTTTTATCTGACATTTTATCACTTAGTCATCTCATTAAGGTTCTTATACAATTCTTCAGATAGTCTTTGTTTTTAGGCCTCTAAATTACTTACCAACAAACTGTGAGCCCTTTTCCAGACCAGGGAAATACTTGATATTACACAGCTTTGCATCAAGTTTATTATGAGCAGTAGAGGACAAGGCACTGAGTGTAAGCTGCTTTTAGTTCCAATTCCATATAGAAATACGGCATGTTTGAAATCTCCTCTCCATTAATCAGAAGTCCATAATGCTCCAGGCTCATAGGGTAGAAGAACTGCAGGTTCACGTAAGCTTTCCAGGAATAGTAAAGGCAAATGCAAGATTAAAAACACTGCATCTGTGCAAAATAGTAGTGACAGAAGACACAGTCAGTGTAGTGCAGGACATTTATTCCAGAAGTACATGTAAATCTTTCTGCTGGGAAGATGAAGCAAACGATAAATTCTCCTCTTGCTTAAACATGTTTTAGTACTTCATGTGAGAGTGTACGTTTCAGCTGAGATGATCTATTGACTGTCACATGTAAGAGCTTCTTACTTAAATGCTAGTTCCTTGCCCTGTGGTGAACTCATTCAGAGCACAACACTGAGCAGTAACTGCATGAAGATAGGACTGTTTTTCCACCAGTTTACCTTTCACAAGGCTAAGGGCAGACATATTAAAGCTGGTGCAAGGAAAGGAGTGTTACTGTCATTTCCTTATGCCACTCACAATTTTGAGGCAGCTGTGAAGGTTCACAAGGACCCCTAAAGAATTACCTTTTTTTGTTTTTGAACTGCCCTCATACTAAAAGATAAAAGATAAAAGACCGAACTTGACACTTTGTCTGGAAATATGAATAAGTGAGACTCAAGAAGCTCAAGGTCTGATGCATTATTGGATTTTGATTAGGCAGGTGCATGGTGTGACAGGCAGCCTCTTCTGTGTAGGATTTAGGTAGTGTGGCCTGTTCCAACCTTGACCAGTAGCGCTTCACCGCAAACTCACAGAAAGGGAGAGAATATCTGCAAGAATTAGTCCTTTCCTATAGTACCTTTCACTCTCTGTTCAGGTGTAGCCTTGAGCTCCTCCATGTCATCTTTATTTTTTACTTTTACTTTTCTATTGCTATGGGAAACTACTCAAATGCTACGTAGGCTACTCATAGGTATAACCATATTAAAATCACAATGGTTTAAATTTGTGAGACAATTCCAACAATTGCCCAAGGTGCCCTACTGGGTCAAACTTTGTGAGTGTTTCCCCACTCCCATTTCAGCAGTGTCTCAGGGAATAGAAATCCAGGGGCTGGAAAAGTACCGAATTGATATTTTCCTTCAAAAGTGCCAGTCCTGGGAAAGGAAGGGAGGGAATTCATGTACTGGTAGCAGGACGTTTACTGAGTATAGCTTGCTTATTATTTCTTCATGTGCTATTTCTCCCAGTCTTGTTTGTTTTATATTCCAGTCAGCCACCTAACTCCTGGTACTTTATAGAACCTGATATCCTTATAGCAAGTACATAGTATAATGTCAGTATACTGTACTAACAAAATACCCTAAAATACGCAGCCTTTCCAAATCCTTCCCTAAGATTTTTTTTACTCTTTTAGAACCTCTAGTTGTTTCTACTTCCAACACAAACCATTTTTATGAGTGCAGGCTTATAGAATCATAGACAGTCTTGGGCTGGAAGAGACATTTAAAGGGCATCTAATCCAACCTGCCTACAGTGAGCAGGGACATCTTTAACTAGATCAAGTTGCTCAGAGCCTCATCAAGCCTGACCTTGAATGCCTCAAGGGATGGAGCCTTCACCACCATTCTGGGCAACTTGTTCCAGTGTTTCACCACCCTTATGGTAAAGAACTTCTTCCTGTTATCTAGTGTCCCCAGAGCCTTCTCTTCTCCAGGCTGAATAATGCCCACTCAGCTGGTCCTCAAAGGACAGATGCTCCAGCCCTTTGTTCATTTTTGTGGCCCTCCTCTGAACCCACTCCAACAAGTTCATGTCCTTCTTGTGTAGAGGGCTTCTCTCTCTTTCTCCCCACTTTCCCAGATCAATCTGTCTGGGTTTTTAGCAAATGGATCTTGTCCAAAGAAAATAAGCAATCATCAGCTGATGACACTTTGCTACTGAAAGTGGAGGACTATGGGACTGAAAAAACTGATTCCATAACAGCATATCAGCTAACTCTTTATGCTTTTCAGGGTAGTCTTACAACATAACTGTATACGATCTAATGACAGTTAGCTATGAAAAGGGACAAACTTATTTTCTTCTGTTCTCGGATATGTTTTCCTACTGCCCCTGTCATGATGGATCTAATGCCCATGATTGCAATGTTAAATTAGCTCAGGCTATATTGATTGAACAGAAATCTAGCCCATCAAAAATGTTAGTTTTCCATCGACGCAGTTTGGTAACCTCTCAGTCACATGATTGTTCAAACCCCATGAAAGAAAGAGAAAATTTTTTAATAATACAAATTCTTCGTATGGACAGTTGTGAAGGATAACCTTGTACAGAACAGACAGACCAGCCACAGGAATCAGAATTCTGATGCTGAACATTAAGAACGTAATCAGCACGCTTTCAGACTGAAGATTTAGGAGAAGAAAGGTAGATCATTTCCATAAAAGACAGTAAAGTTACCAAAAATTCAGTACCCTCAAGTGCAGATCAGTCTGTGTACAAGCAAATTAGATCCAGAAAGCAAATATGGTTTGATTTAAATAGAGTAGCAAAACAAGAACCAAAGTAGTGATATACCCACTTTATGCAATTGCTAGGATTATGACAAATAACATGTAGGACTGGTGTCTTGTCCTAAAAGGAGGCACACCACACATATTAAAACCTTTGTGGCAGACAATCAATGGGAAATTTTAATACCAGAATACAAAATATGCAGAAAGATAAGGTTAACTATACAAATGATAGAGTTGATGAGATGTTATGTTGATGAGAACCTGGATCCAGCTAAGGAACTCGGTGTCTGAATAGGTTGAAATTTCAGACCTAAAGAGGAAGTATATAGGGTCGGATCTGCGTCACCACCTTCTGAACCTAGATAGCAACAATGTGACATATGGATTGAGATCAAGGAGCCAGGTAGGGCAGAAACTACAGTAGTAACAAAAAAACTGCAATGACCCCCTGTAGGCTGGGCAAAGGTCACATAGATATGAAGTAGATACAATCAGTGATTGTGGAATAGTCATCTAGGAAGTCCATAGAAGTTTATGACTAGATACCGTGTTAAAAAATTGAACTTCCTAGTTGAAACCATGTCATGGTTCAAGCCAACTGCCTGGGCCAACAACAAAGAAACAAGCAGTCATTCCCTTACTCCTGTGATCCTTTCTCCACTCCCACCTCCACAGAGATGTGGGTGGAGAAAATTCAACTAAAAGCACTCAAGGATTGAGATCAGGGACAGGGAGGATAATAATCTACCACTTATGATGATGATTAAAAAAAACAGAGTAGTCTTATGGAGAAGAACATAAATTTAATTTACCACCACAATTTATGGAGTAGGATAGTGAGAGATCTTAAATACACTCCTCCCCACCCCTCCCATCCTGGCTACCTCCTCCCCTCCATCAGTGCAAGGAGTGGCCAGGGGATGGGGGGTGCAGTCCATCTGGTTGTTATTCCTCCTCCATGGCAGTTCCTCCTTCTTGAGAAAGAGAGCTCCTCGCAGTCTCCCTCTTATGCCATGTGATGTCCGTCTAACAGGAGGAAATCCTCTTTCTCCTCGTTAGTCCACCCCAGTCAGGGTCATGGGTCACTTCAGGCACGTCCTCCACTCATACTCAGTCTCTCTTCCCTCTGGCATGAGATTCTTCACGTACTGCCACAAAATGGATGTTTTCGCTGCCGTTGATCCCCTCAGCTTGCAAGCAATCATCTTCCTGCCTTGTCACCCAACACAGGGCTCTGGGGAAATGTTCGGCTCCATCACCTTTGTCCCCCACTTTCCTCAGTGACTGTGTTCCTTTGCTTTCCTCTCACCTCCCCCTCCTCCAACAGAAAAAGCCTCCCCAGCACAGAAGACAGGACAGATCAAGAGAAGACAAGATGAAACTAAAAGAGAAAGAGAAACTAGAACAATAGGATCATCTCTTAAATACATTTGATCACAGAGGCTCTGATTGGTTTGGCCCTGGCCAGAGGTGGGTCTGACTTCCACCTGGGGCTGGGGAAGGCTCTCGAAATTTCACAGGAGTCATCCCCCACAGCACTGCTCCTGCTTCCAAAAACCCTGCCCGACTCAAACTCATGATGGACAATTATTTCATGGTGACCACAATGATGTGCTTGGGGTCAATACCCCCATGGAAGCAACAAGGCTCAAAAAGTACAGTAGAATGGATCAAACAGAAAACCACATAAAAATGAAGAAGCCTTTTAATCAATTAAGAGACATCTGCAAAAAAAAAGTGAAACTTTTCCAGAAGACATGGAGGTTATTGAAAGACACTCTTGGTATCTAAAAGGAATGGGTCCACATAGAAAGCCCTCAGTCGTTCTTTCATGTGCTTCAGATCCTTAAAAGGTGTCCTATCTCTACCCGGATACAGATGATATGCTTCCTAGAACCCTCTTTTTCTCCAGGATGTAGAGGAAATGTGTGGTATGATCAGTCTCCCAAAGGAGTTACATGAATAACCAGAAAAAAAAACAACATGTAAGGACAAGCAAACTTCCTAATCCCACAGGTTATCCCACTTCTCTTAACACTCACTATAGAAAGATGGAGCACAAGACAGGCAAACACCCATCCAGCTCCAAAACTTCCTGTTACAGCTGCCCTACTGCCTATGGCTGGTAGCCATCTCTATGTGTAACTGTGGCAAGACAGCCAAGCATACACCATTTCCTGAAGTATTTGGCCCCGTCTTTCCACAGGACCTACAATGCTCGTTTTAAAATGGCCAGTAGGCCAGCAAGAAGTGACAGCAACCCTCACAGATGGTTGGCTGGGAAGGAGAGCAGTTCAGTGTCAGAGGCTGTCTGTGAGATGTTCTAGTGAAAAATGCAGATTCTATGTCATGAGTGGCTCAGATGGATCTCTTCCATTTGGATATAGGCAAAAGGTTAACTATTATCTGGTTGTAGGTGGTATCAGGTGTCCTTTAGGGACCGCTGACCTGCCTTCCCAATGTCTGCCTCTTATTTCCAATGCAGCTCTGTGAGGAGGGCAGAAGCAAAATTTAGAGGTGGGGACAGATGCTCCTGTGAACTTATACTTCTGAGAAAGGCATCATGATAAAAATGACATTGCAGACCTGATATCAGAACGCAGACGTTAATGCACTTCCAAACAGATCTGAATGTGCAGCAGCTGATTTAGTACAACGATCATGTTCCCCCACATTCAGGACTATAGGTCAAGAGAGGACAGGATTGTCAGGATTGGTGTGGCAAAACTCAGTATGAAGTTGTACAGACAAACATATCTGTCCAAGTGGTCCTGTCACAAAATACATTTAGATTGCCAAGCTGAAGATCTCCTGCAGGAACATGATGGAGAGCCCTCCTGTCCAAAGCAAAGAGAGTGCCCAGCCCTTACAGAGACCTTCCCTCGATCCTGTGGGTTTTAATGACAAGATTTAAAGCTGTTTCACTTGGAGGGACAGAAAAGGGGAGTGAGGAATTTGCTGGCCAACAGCAGTGGTGCCAGTGCTACCAGCAAGTTCTGTAGCCAGAGCTGGGGTCCCCATGCTACAAGGAAGCACTCTGCCATTTGAGTCGTCTTCCCTCTTTGAACAGGATCCTTACTGATGAAGATGAAATTATAATCTGCCATGGCAAGGGGCAGCTGCTTCTTCTTCCCAAAACAATGAGTCTTCAGCAGGTGGCACAGCTTTTCCCTTAGCATGATATGTCTGAGGACACAAACACAGCATTCAAAAATCAGTAATTTCTCATAAACAATCTGAGTTAGCAGCTTCTAGAACTTATTTCAGTTCTCAGGTCGAATGAAAGTTACAAGAGTTCCCATCATTCATTTTCTGTGCCATCTGTTTCATTGGCCTATTGTCCCTTCACGACCCCTGACTTTGGTAAATAGCTTCTAACATTGATCTACAGCAACTCCCTGGACTCCTATTCCAATCTTAATACCTTTGGATGACATGGACATTAAATGTCAGCCCTGGGACACAAGTACATTTGTGGGGTGCTTTTTGCACTTACTTTTGCTGACTTATCTGGTCCTGGGCTTGAAATACTAGGCTACCTGTCTCTTTGACATCTGGAGATTGTTGCTCCCTCATGGCCCTGGGGTACTTTTTCCACCTTTTTCCCCTTGCGACAGTCAAAATTGGCTTTTGCTGGTAAATATATAGCATCTTTAATTTAATGAGTTCCACAGAGGAAAGAATTCCTGCAGCCTTCATGCCAAAGTGTGACCCACTACTTCAATCTGGATGGACTTGCTTCATGCATTTTTTCCCTTTCCCCAACACTTACCTACAAGTCAAAGCAGCGAGCTGATAAAAGTGTTAGAGGGTCCAGTGAATGTCAACTTCTGCTATCATTCCTGTATCAGCAGTCAGTGATAACAGGAAACATTATTGCCACAGGGAAATTGCTCTGCCTTTGTTTGTGATGGATTTATTATTCTACCTGCCAAGAGAACTACTATCTTCCTTCTGTTTACCTTCATCTTTATCTCTACGTGGAACTGTTTTGTGAGAAACAGGCAAGACCCCTGCTGTGCAGGAGGGTTGAGTGTTTTAATATGGATATCTGCATTTGGATGGGGAAAGAAGGAACCGTAGAATCACAGAATCATTAAGGTTGAAAAAGACCTCTAAGATCTAGTCCAACCATCTACCCAACACTACCATGACCACTAAACTATGTCCTGAAGGGCCACTTCTGTATGTTTTTTAAACACTTCCAGGGACATCAACTCTATCACTTCCCGGGGCAGCCTGTTCCAGTGTCTCACCACTCTTTCAGTAAAGAATTTTTTTCCTAATATCTAATCTAAACCTCCTCTGGTGCAACTTGAGGCCATTTCCTCTTGTCCTATCATTAGTAACTTGAGAGAAGAAACCAGCACCCACCTCACTACAACCTCCTTTCAGGTAGGTCTCCGCCTCTTCTCCAGACGAAGCAATCCCAGTTCCCTCAGCCACTCTTCGTAAGTCTTGTTCTCTAGACCCCTCACCAGCTTCATTGCCCTTCTCTGGACCCACTCCAGCACCTTAATAAATTTCTTACACTGTGGTGTCCAAAGCTGAACACAGTACTCAAGCTGTGGCCTCACCAGTGCCAAGTACAGGGGCATGTTTACTTCCCTACTCCTGCTAGACACACTATTCCTGATACAAGCCAGGATGCCATTGGCCTTCTTGGCCACCTGGGCACATTGCTGGCTCATGTTCAGCTGGCTGATCACCAGCACCCGTAGGTGCTTTTCTGCCAGGCAGCTCTCCAGCCACTCTTCCCCAAGCCTGTAGTGTAGCCTGGGGTTGTTGTGACCCAAGTACAGGACCCAGCACTTGGCCTTGTTGAACCTCATGCAATTGGCCTCAGCCCATTGATCCAGCCTGTCCAGATGCCCCTGCGGAGCCTCCCTACCCTCCTGCAGATCAATACTCCTGCTCAATGTGGTGTCATCTGTGAATTTACTGAGGGTGCACTCAATCCCCTCATTCAGATCATCAATAAAGTTATTGAACAAGACTGGCCCCAACACTGAACTCTGGGGAACACCACTTGTGACTGGCTGCCAACTGGACTGAGCTCTGTTAACTACCACTCTCTGGCCTTGGCCATCCAGTTTTTCACCCAGCAAAGAGTACACTTGTCCAAGCCATGAGCCGACAGCTTCTCGAGCAGAATGCTGTGGGAGATGATGTCAAAGGCTTTGCTGAAGTGCAGGTAGGAAATGTCCACATCCTTCCCCTCATCCACTAGGTGGGTCATCTGGTTGTAGAAAGAGATCTGGTTAGTCAAGCAGGACCTGCCTTTCATGAACCTGTGCTGGCTGGGCCAGCTCCCCTGTTTATCCTGCATGTGCTGTGCAAATGCACTCAAGATGAATTGTAGGAAGCTTAGTTAAAACTGTATGAGATTTACTAGTATAACTTTGATAGTAAATAAGATATTTCAAAAATCTTTAATGTTAGTGATAATGTGTCTGTGATACTGCTTTTATGTTGACACAATTTATCTCAGCTGAGACAGGAAAGGACAAATGAGTACAGTCAGCAGCTAGTATTTGGTAACCATGGAATTCATATAAGTAGTTTATAGCTTTCACTCTAATAATAGTGAAAGTCTGAAAAGTAAGCAAGACCCAAGTGTTACTGTTAAAGGTTTATGGTTGCTTATGTTTCTGATGCAATCAGAAAAGACAGTCCCTATCCTCGTTTCTAGGTATGTTCCCGACCCCTTCTTTTCTAAAATTCATGTGATCATGCATCAGCCAGAATGGAGAGCTGAATTGGCTGAAAATTATTTTTTTGTTGCATCAAGCTTCTTGATTACTCGTTCCAGTACATAACAAATTAGGTCTGTCATTTTCAACCAGTCTGCTCCTTAAGTCCTCTGAATCAGTAGTGTGATCACCCTCTTAGAGGCATCAATATATTCTAGGGCATCAAAGAAGTGACTTTCCAAGCATTCAGAAGTTGTACATGTATCAGTAAAATGAAATAAATAATTTCTTTTCTTGTATACTTCTAATCCTAGCCATGGCCTACTGGAGATACCTGTCTGTGCTCAAGGTCCCTTATTCTTGCCCAGCAGCAGCTCAAGCATCCCCCTAACATGTCCTTGAAACCTTCCCCTTTCATCGCACTCCAAATAATTTTGCTTCATAAGCCAGTCCTCCTCCTAAACTTTTTATCCATGACATTTTGTTCTTAGTTGCCCATGGCTTACATAAGAGGCAAAATTCTTGTCTTGAAATTAGCCAAGTCCAATAAAAGACCAGGAGCCCTAGCACAGCCTGTGCCAGCCCAGTTCTGCACAGCTCATCACTGCATTTTCTTTCCACGCTCATGATGTCAGTCATGCTGCTGTGGAATTGCATGATTGACAGACTGAATGTGCAACTACTAATTTTACCTGTACAACAAGTGATCTACATGGACAAGGGGAGGAAAGGCACAAATTGTCTACCATGTACTGCCTAGCATTTCTCAAAGATGGTTTTAGCTGACAACAAAATACAGATCATGGGGCAGGTGACTTATCAGGGAACATTCACCATTTAATATCAGAGCTCATCACCTAGGTACACAGGGTGTATTCCAGAGTGTCTGTAGATTCTCTGTCCTGGAATAATAAGAAATTCGCAAGCTTAGAAGCATTCCTGATATGCTTCATCACTAGGGATGAATCTGTTTTTCCTAGATGTTCCTTAGTCTCTTCTGCTAAAAAATGTCTTCAAATTGCTTACTTCAAAGAATGCTTGTGATGCAACACTATTCTCAGAGAAAATAAGAAATCCACTGAGTCCACTTCAAGCAGTTCATCGAGTGTTTGCTAGTTCTTATTGACTCCAGCTGCTTTTGGATGCATAGTATGGTTACAAAATTTTTCTGCCTCTCAGCAGTCTAATTTTAATTTTTATTTCTTGTTTTTGTTATTTTAACTTTTTGATACCTATATACACAGGTATCAAAATTTGATTTGTTCTCAATTTTTTCTAAGACAAGACAACTAGATCTCTACCTCACCTCTTCCTTTAGAAAGCCATTGAGTATATGCAAGGAAGAAATTATTTAATAGAGGTCACAGGGTGCTATAGAGTAGAGAGTCACTGAGTGAATTGAGGGTTGCAATTTAAGAAGAGGGGCAGCTGTAGGGGAGGAGCCATCTAAGCTGCAGAGGTGCAGAAACAATCTCCTAGGCAATGGAGTGTAAGCATAAAATTTTAGCAACTCAGAAGGTCACTGAGTTAATTACAACCAAAGTCACCGTGGGTGAGGGAGGGTTGTGAATAAACTATACTTGTGTGGTTGCTGACTTACACACTTGGAGTTTTCTCTAGTTAAAATAAAAAAAGGGAAAAAAATGAAATAATCTTATTTTTATGCTAGCAAAGACTGTTCTGTTTTGAGTTTTGAAGCCTGATGGTCTTGACTGGAGTGCTCCCCAGCATATCTAGTCAGATACACTTTAAACTTCTGAACAAGTTGGGAACTATCTATAAAAACTAATTTTGCTGTCTTCTCTTTCGTCTGATTTTCTGTGTCTTGCTCTTGCTGTTGGATTTGTTTAAGTTCTCTCTGCTTGTTCTTTTTGCTCTCAGTTCTAACTGTGACAGTTGGGTTGTTTCACAGTTGGGTTGTTTCAGGAACTGAGACAAAATCCTGGCCCTGTAAAGCTCATTTGGTTTTTGCCAAGTCATGGCATATAATACTGTTATATCGTGTCATATCACAATGCCATCATGTCATATCATGATCTGTTCAAGTTGCCTTCTAAGTTCATCTATTCCAACATCTTCTTCAATGGCTCCTTCATGTTCCTATAAGTATTTATCTGCTTTCAGTTGTGAGATTATTTTTTTCCTTTCTGCCTCTTCTTTGATAATATCAACATCTCCCTACTTGAGCTATCAAAAGCTAATGATTCTCAGGATCTGCCCTGTTTCTGTCAATTCTGCTCTATTCAGTCTAGTATTAGTCAGTACATGTCCCCTTGAATGTCATCGTATTATCTTGTTATTTCTCCATGATAGAAACCCTTAAACTTTCTGGACGTTTTCTTTCTAGTTTTTACTGTGAACTCAACCCTCTCTCTGAGTGTTCTCTGTCATCATCTCTCCATATTCAGCCTTGCTTACAATGTGCTCCTGCACAGTTTGTTTTTTGCCTTTTGCTATCGTTAAAGCCTTAGTCCATGGTCTATTTATTTCTTTCACTAAAAAAGCTGTCTCTTCTCTCAGTTTGCCTCCCTATTCCTAATTGTTTTCACAGCATTCTTTCCCTCCCAAAGCTCCAATTGCCTCCTGTAGCTCTAAGAAGCCTCTTTGGGTATCTTGTCTAATAAAACATCCCATTCAAGCACCTTGGTCTCATCTACTTATTCCTACTGAAGTAATTTTCCTTCCTTTTTACTCTTTTTTTTGCTCCATCTACTGTTGTTTGAGGCAAAGTATACTGTCTGTGACTTCGTCCTGTCCTGCATCTCGTGCCTTCATGTCCTTCTGTGCTTTCTCTGTCTCTTATTGCTTGTTTATCTCATAGAGCCTCTGTTACTGTTAAGTAGTCCTCTTTTTGTCATCTTTCTCCTCTTCTTCCTTCAAAAATGCTTTTTTCCCTTTCAGTTTTACAGTTCCTTTTGTCTCATAACCTATCTTTTATATTATCTCCTTCACAGCCTTATGGACTTCTCGGACTGAGCTTTCTTAATCACAGATTATTATTTATTCTTAAATGATTGTTTTTCTATTTTGCATGCATGGTTCTGAGTAACAATAACTTTGCCTCCACAAATTCACCTCCCTTCAGCCCAGGGTGATAGACGGCTCTGCATCATCATCAGCTGTAACATCTGTGTGTGCAGCATTGGTGGCAGCTGAAAAAACAGACATTCCACTTCATTCCAGCGGAGGCTGTGATCTGGTGGAGGACCATATGATTTGTATACACTGGGGTCAAGAAGTGGTCTATATCTTTTAGAATGAATCTGCTAGAGAAACAAACAATTAAAAAAAGCTATAGTATAAGCAGAAGGCTCAGAAGTTAGTACGATGTCTGATAATTGTGTGGGCAGGGCACAGGAAACAACATTAAGCTTGTCCCTGTTGAATAATAGCACTGGGATTTCAGGCGCTAAATCTTCTGGGGCAGGACCATGAGAGAAGTGTGGGTCTTCAATCATCCCTTCCCCTATATTATCAGAGCTTTCACTATAAAGGTAGTATAATGGGAAGGCTAGGACTTGTATTTCTGCATCCTGCAAAGCATTCGGGAGAAAAAAGTGAAGGCAGAGAAAAGCAGACCTGAGAGAAAACTGGGAAGAGGGGGGCGAAAGATAGATGGCTAACCGGATAAGAGACCCATCTTGCGTGAGAGTTTTTCTAGCTTCTATTTCTTTCTTTTTCTCATCTAAGACCCTAGTTTGGGCTGTAGCTGTAGTTTCATCTGTTATGAAGATGTCCTGCTAGAAGTAAGTACCACAGAAGCACACTTTTGAGTCTCTCTAGGGCCTGTAATATGCAAAGGAAAAAGCGATGTATGAGCAGGTTGTATACCCTTCCTCTTGTGTGCTGTGCAGCAGTCTAGAAACTTTTGTGAGCCTTTTCAAGACGCTTAGGTGCACCTGCAGAGTCAAGCCATACATTCAGGTTATCTGTGTTTGTGACTAGTGCAAGGTGGTTATTGCATCTTCCTCTTTTTTTACATCTTCCTCCACTTCCATGCTAGTTTCCTGAGTCTGTTGATAACCTCTCAAGACACAGCAATACTACCTTGCTATGTCCCAGTAGAATGACAGAGCTAGGTCTTGATAGTGCAAAGCAGGCCAGATGGGCAATAAAGAAAACATATAAAGAAGAATGATGGAAGGAAATTACAGGGAAAGCTATAGGGGAGATTTGACAACAGTTGCTGCCAGCAGCAGTGAGGAAAAGCAGATCTTTCCAGGATGCTCTCAGTTTTCTGTACTTTTTGGACTCTGCTGATCTGAAAACATGGACAAGACAATGTGTAGACTGCACCTTTCAGTAAAGGTTCCCTTTAGTTTTCTCAGTGACTGTGATGAATGTTCTCCTCCTGTAAGTGTAACAGTAATTGGTGATCTGGTGCTGTATTACAGTTTTGATGTTTGCGCCACTTACTGTGGTTGGTCTTTAGGTTTTCTATATACAACGTACACTTATACTCTCTACAGTTTTTTATATTTTATGCACTGTACAGTATATGCTATGCATCATTTTTATGTAAGCCATAGTGATGTTGGTCTTTCAAAAACGTCTCAGTAGCTTGGGAGAAGTTAATGCGTTTATGATTGAAATCTCTGAAGGTGTCCGAGTGGTCTCTGATTTCCTAGACATGGTCACTTAGAAACTCTTCTTTAAGGTGGTTCATTAAAAGTTTTGTTGTACTGATGGGCCACAGTCTTCCTCCAGGAAACAGTGCTTATTGACAGTAAAGTGAGTGCTAGTGAGAGTGAAACAGATAAGTATATATGTTTTGAGGAAGAACTAATATTGCTTTTGTAAATATGCAGAGCTTGCCTGGCCTGCCACCAGGTGTGGGTTATACAGACTAACAATATCCATATTGATATTATTGCTAGTGGATAACCATAGGGATATTGTTAGAAGAAACACTGGAAGAGGTGGAGAGGTGGTTTATGGAGGAAATCAAGTGTGTCTTCTTCCTCTTGAAGGCTTCTTTGTACCTCATTCTCAAGCACCATACATTCTGAGAAAAAGCAAAATGAGCCTCCATGAGAAATATTTTACAGGAATCTGCAAAATAAAATAGAGACAACTGTTGTGGACCCAAAAGAAGGATGTTTTGTCTCTCTGTCATCCTGCCTGAAAATCTCTTATCCTGCCTTGTGAGGAACTTGGATATCAGTGGTTTGAGCGCGGTGCTGGCAACAATGACCAACACCGAGGTCGCAGGTTCGATTCCCGCTCAGTCCCCATGTGTTGCCTGGTCTAGTCGAGAGGTGGCATCCCTGCCCATGACAGGGAGGTTGGACTAGATGATCTCTAAGGTCCCTTCCAGCCTAGGCCATTCTATGATTCTATGATTCTGGAGAGGTGATAGAGTACAAGAGGAAGAAGAAGTAGTTAGTAGCAGCTCTTTAGTGACTATGTTCGAGGCATATAGTGTTGTCTTGTGCACAGTTTCTAGGATCTTGAACCCACTGCTTTTCATTAATAGTCATCAAAAGATATATGGTTACAGGCAGCACACTAGCAGTACTGGGAGGTGTCTCTAGACAATGTTGCTGGAACATGTGCTCATTCCTGCCACTGGCTGGTAGATCACTACTGTTGGCTGAGC
>NW_009711893.1:15408-18567 GCF_000703405.1 Apaloderma vittatum
AAGCTGTTGAATGCTCTAGCCTGTGGAAAAATGAGCATTAAGAAGGATAAATTTCTGCATATACTCATAACTGAACATAAACAGAGCAGTCTGGTGACATTCTTCAAAAGTGTAAAGTATTCTCCATATGGGAAGGCCGAAACTAAGCTATGATGCTCAGCAGTTCACAAGCATGCCTCACTTCTCCACTGGGGCTCGCCGCTTCTCTTATGGACCATTGACTCAGAAAAATTATCTCGGGACACTGAGTGTGCACCCATCTTGATCTACCTCACCACAGTTGCTAGCATCTTTATGATTGTTACTCACTCTTTTGGACACCAGGTATCTCTAGAGAGACTGAGGAAGCCCACTGAATATCTTCTTTTTGTAAATATGGCTTGCTCAGGATGGGGAGGTGTGAAAGAAGAGTTCTCCTAGATAATAATTTCTGCTTCCTCCTGTCTGCTTTCTGTCTCTGCACTTCTAGGTCTCTCTCTTACCATCTTTTTTCCTCCCCTCCCCCTCTCCCTTCACTCTCCTTCAGGAGTTCCCCTCTTGCTCACACCTGATATTCAATCCCAGTAGAGTTAGTGCCTTTTGCTGAGATCAGACAGCACTGGGGAATCATGTGGCAGAGGAATGTTACTATAAATATAGTGAAACCCTGCAATCACTGCCTTTGAGCAGGAAGGGGAGAAAGTGAGAGAGGCACAAGGAGGAGGAGGAGGAGCAGAGAGAAATCGAGTGCATGAACAGGACAAGTCAGAGTGATCTGAGGGCAGAAAGAAAGGAAGGAGGGAGCAGAAGAAAGTGTGGAGGCCATGCTCTCAGCCAGAACATGAGGTGTTTCTAGGTAAGGCCCAGAGTGGCAGCTCCATTACTGAGGAAGAGTAGAGGCATGGACAGATCAGAGACCCTGACGCAGGAACCCAGATCGAAGTCAGCTTTGTGGGGGGGCACACCGCAATACGACTATGTCTGCTTTGAAAAATGCACCCGTTACGGGATACCTTTGGAGGCAGGACGCGAGGCCGGGGGGACAGGGGACGACCTGCACTACCCGGAGAACTCCCTCAGCTACCCACAGGTAGGGCTGGACAACGGGGGCATTTATGGCAGCACAAGTATCCTTGGGATCACACAGGCTCTTGGGGCTCCCAGAATGATGCTATGGAGCACACGTCCCTGCCCATTCCCAATTCTACCAACTCTCCCCTTTGCTTGCTGACTCTCAGGTCAGGCATTGACTTTCAACGTTGTACTTGCATCCAGGAGTGCTATAAGCATTTCAAGTCATGGGTCATTTTTCACCTGCCATGGACACAAAGAGAGTTAGAAAAGGCAAGCTGGGATGGGGAAAACCAACCAGACCATTAATGTATTTGTAACAGCAAAGAGAAACTGCAACTGCCTTCACTTACATAATGATATTAAGTAGAGTGGTGGAATGAATAAAACCAAAGAGAAAAATGATGGGCATCTATCTGCACAATTATATAGATGAATCCACACAGAGCTCTGTTCTGACTTTTCTCTGAGCAAAATGCACTTCGTGGTCATAGACCATACATGTATATTGATAGTTTTGGTAACTCATAGGCCAGCTGTGAGGGTTTTTCTAGTATTTAAACTTGCCCTGACTCTTGCTCTTGTTCATAAAAGCAGCAGTTCAGAAAAATATCTGGAACATAGAAGTACTCTGGTTATGGCTTCCTATTACATTATCTTCTGTTTCTTCTCTGTCTCTCCTTTTGAGACAATCTCCTGCAAAGAGGGGGTTTCACAGCAGAGTTCTGGTGTCTTATTTCCTACTGCTCTGCTCAAACTAAGCTGATTTAAGAGGGCTTTAGAGCAATGAAAGATCCAGTGAAATGATGAAGGAGAGAGCATGTGAATGTGAAATTCATACAGAGTGGTTACTTTTCCTTACATGAATACAAATTCTGTTACATGAGTATTTAGGTGAATGATTGGAGGATGAAGGAGGGAATGCATTAATAATCTTGGGAAGACTTTTGTGATTTGGTGATGAGAAAAACCATATTTTCCACAAAGAAAGTCTCTTCCAGTAGATAAGCATCCCAATGAGTATTATATGTGCCATATAGCAAAAGATTAGAGAATCAGTTCCATGGCCATATTCAGGAATTTCTCTTCTGAGACTGTCTTAAACATCTGAGAATTTGCAAATTTCTTCTACACCAAACTCTTCTAAAACAACACCCTGGCTGACTTGGAAGCTGCAGCCCTAGTGGGATGGTATCTGGAGAGAGGTCTGACTGCAGCAGTTTATGCTTTATTTACGCTAATGCAAGGCAATATTTTGGCTGCAGCTGCCATGCTAGCAGGGTGAGGTTGGGGTGAGATGGGATGGACAGAGTGGATGGGATATGCCCAGCTGAAGCTAAGCTGCACCAAGATGCAGGGGCCTGAGGCTGGGGCAGCTGGTGGGAAGTAGAGGACTTGCTCCCATCAGCTGTGCCTCACTCCCCAGCTGGCCCTGGGTGAGTGTCATGGCTCTATGCTTGTCCTATGAGGTGCCCAGGGCTGGAGAGCTGAGGCAGGTGAAGGAAATGCACCTTGTTCTACATAAACCATTAGCGAGCTGGGGGTGAGGGACAGTTGTGGGATGCAAACTGTTTTGTCAGTAAATCATGTCCATTCACAAAGCCATCCCAGTCCACAAACATCCACCCAATATGCTAAAACCACTCTCACAAGCAAGCGTATATGATACAGTGAGGCAATACAACTTACCTCCATGCTCATGCTACCTGGCACTCGAGGTCCTTGTTCTCAGCTCCAGAGGCATGCTGGGCAATGCATTTAGATAGAACGACCTCACACACAAACAAGAGGGTCATCAAATCCATTCCCATTTGTATCTTCAAGCGGGAATGTCCCCAAGCAAGCATGCATTTGTGAACACAATTTGCAATCTAAAACACAGGCAGCCATATTTATAAATTTCCTGAGAAATAGGTCACATTTATGTGTGAAATGTTGTATGCAGACATATTCCGGCAAAACCATGCTTGCTGAGCGTATGTATGTTTTGCTAGCTATTCGAGCACATGCAGATAAAACATGCGTGCCTTGTACACCATATATAAACATGCACACTTAAACAACCTGCTGCTCATGTTTTCATCCATTTCCATGCAGAGTAACAGATTT
>NW_009711893.1:18580-36786 GCF_000703405.1 Apaloderma vittatum
TGTGAAAAAACAATTGGCAGAGATATATTTTGATTCAGTGCTGCCCTTTTCTTTTACTCACTGTTACCTTCTGTTTTGTATGTAGGTTGGAATCTATTTCAGACTGGCTCTGTGATATAATTGCATTTACACAGGCACCAGAACAGTAAAATCTTGGTCTTTGGCCTCAGATCTTCAGATAATTTATGGTAAAAAACATATAGTGGTTAATTGATAATAAAATATCAGTAGTAGAATAATAATAGTAATATATACATATTTTTCAACAGATAAGGTAACAGACAGAAGATATTTTATAGATTATGTAATATACATTGATAAAAATATGCTGTCTCATAACTAGGATTTCGTGGTGGTTTTTTTTCTACATGAGAAAGCAGCAACAGCTGGTGAAGTATTTATGACAAGAGAAAAGGTGTTCTTGGTAGACAGCTCACTTGGCAACACACTGATCAGTGTAGTGGGAGGGACACATAATAAATAATAAGGCAATGAACTAATGTAGAATAACAGACACAGAAAGAAATAGTTGGGAGGGGCCTGCCCCTAGCACCTGCCCACAGCAGGGCTGACTCCAAAGCTAAATCAAGTTGTCCAGTGCCTTGTCCAGACACATTCGGAACATCTTTGAGGAAAAAGACCTGGGAATCCTGGTGGACAAAAGGATGACCATGAGCCAACAATATGCCCTCATGGCCAAGACAGCCAATGAAATCTTAGGGTACCTCAAGAAGAGTGCGTCAAGCTCGTCTAGGGAGGTTATCCTCCCCTTCTACTCTGCCCTGCTGAGGCTGCATAGAATAGAATCATTCTCTGGAGTACTGTACCCAGTTCTGGGCTCCCTTGTTCAAGAAGGGCAGGGAAGTTCTGGAGAGGGCAGAGAAAAGGGCTACAAAGATGACTGGAGAAGCAGAACATCTCTCTTATGAAGAAAGGCTAAGGAGTTTGGGTATTTTTACCTGGAGAAGAGAAGACTGAGGGGGGATCCTATCAATGCTCATAAATATTTAAAGAGTGGGTGTCAGGTGGATGGGCAGAACCTTTTTTCAGTGGTGCCCAGTGACAGCACAAGAGGTAACGGGCACAAACTTGAATATAGGAAGTTCCATCTAAACATGAGGAGGAATTTCTTTACTTTGAGGGTGGCAGAGCACTGGCACAGGCTGCCCGGAGAGGTGGTGGAGTCTCCTTCTGTGGAGACTTTCAAAGCCTGACGGGATGCCATCCTGTGCAGCCTGCTCTAGATGTTCCTGCTCTGGCAAGGGGTTGGACTAGATGATCTCCAGAGGTCTCTTCCAACCCTGAACATTCTGTGATTCTGTGATCTCTAAGACTGAAAATTCCCCAGCCCTTCTGGGCACCCTTTCCTGTGCTGAACCACCCTCACGAGGGTATGTATAGGGACATATTTTACTTTTGCGTGGATTTTCCTTTCTGGCAAGTTACACCCTTTTTCTTTTGGCCTTCACTATGCCCCTTCAAGAAGTTTCACTCTGAAGTTTCTCTCCAACCCCCCTTTTCCTTCAGATAGTGGGACTGCTGTTAGATCTCCCCCTTTCCTTCTGTTCTTTAGTAAGAACTATGATTTTGTTGCTCCCTGCTGCCTCTCACATGTCCCTCATTGTCTAAGCAGCTGAGCCTAGACTTTTAACTCACATTTAAATTTACTTATTAACTGAGTTTTGTTAAGTTTCACCTTTGAGACCAAATGTGGCTACTCCTTTGTGATCCATTAGGAAAAAACTAAAACCTAAGGAATATTATTTCAGGAATAGCAGGTTGGCTACAAGGCAGGACTGAAAGGGATGAGCAGTAGAGCCCAAATCTGCCGCAATGGTCAGGAGAAGCAGATTGCAAACAGCGTGCACTAGCAGTGCTGGGGGAAGCAATTTCAGGACTGGAGTATGCTGTGGGGAGCACAGTGTTCAGTCTGAATGGCATGGGAAATAGCTTAGGCTTTGGACTGTGAGAGGAGGGCTGTTTTATGCAGGTGCTGAGCTCTCAGAAAATAGCTCTCAGGAAAATCTTGAGACTGCAGTACTGTAAATATTTTCCCCCTGAGATTCTGTGCACCTTTTCCTCCATTACTCAAGCAATGAAGCTTCCTCATCTTTTTTGGAAAGACAAATCCTTCTGGTTTACAGTTAAACCCTGGTTGTTCTTTCTCCCTGGACGTTTTGGTTTTGTTTGTTTGTTTGTTTCTTCTCTCCCCTCTAAGTGGCTTTTATACCTCCAGCTGTTTTTGCACCATCATGATCTCACTCAGCATTTAGCCAAGCTAGGCATGATACTACCTTTTCTGACTCTACCCTTTAGGTGGTAATCGATATATTTTAAAATTCTTTCCAGTTTTACTGGTACTTAGTAACTCTGTGCTCCTTGTGCTAGAGAGGCAACATCAGAAGAATCATAGAATCATAGAATGGCCTAGGCTGGAAGGGACCTTAGAGATCATTTTAATCCAGACTCCTTTTCGCCAGGGACGCCACCTCTCAACTAGATCAGGCAACACATGGGGACCGAACAGGAAGGAACACCCTAAGTCCTCCTGTGTTATATTTTTAGTTTTGCATGTGTTCTAATGGAGTGGATATTTCTTACCTAGCCTAATTTTGGTTTAAGGCCATTCTCTGATTTCTGGATTCTTTCTGTGTCCCACGATCTCCTAACATTTTAAACAGTGCCAGAGTCCTGGAGAAGCAAAGCATGTGTATGAAACATTCTTTATGTGAGTTGAGTCTAACTTGTTCTCTAGAACAGAACTTTCATTTTTGTGTCTGGAGACTAACTCCTTTTTTTCCCACATCTTGAACTGCTTCATTTTCCAGCCAGATAGAAGCAATGAGGACTTTTACCATTCATACTATTATACTATCATGCTGTGTCATCTGGGCAGATGGAAGACTCTAATCTGAACATCGTACTTGGCACAAGTTTGAGTTCATAGTTTGGATTAAGCTGTATTGATATAAACCCATCCCTCATGACCATATAAAGGCAATGAAACATTAGCTGAGGTCTAAAATATGCTAGTATTTGGCATTTTTGTCTGAAGTAGACATAGAGAGAGAAAAAAAGGAGCAGTCTGCTGTTTAGGACTGGATTCTGTATGTGACAGCTTACCTTGTATATGAAATTCTTCAGCTTGATGTTTCGTTTTCCTGTCTGTATTATGGAGGTCAGAGCATGGCTATTCCTCACTGCAACAGGTCTACTTTGCTTAATTTGCCTAGAGTGTGTTGGTAATCATGTGGTTAATAACCACATTAAATTTGTCAGCTTCCAATACAGTGATGAACAGAGGAATACATTCGGATGTTCAGACAGGATCAATTTGTTTAAGAGAAAGCAGGTAAGACACCTTAAAAAACAGTATGATTTTAAAAAGCCTAGATGTGTGTTCTGTGGGAAAAAAAAACCCACAAACCAACACCACAAATCAAAACCAACCAACTAACCAAACAAAAACCCAACCAAACAAACAACAAAACAAAACCACTAAGGTTTTCCAAGGGAGCTGCTGTGCATCATTCAAAAGTCTCTTGAGGAACATATGCAAATCAATAAACTACTTAAGACCTTGAGTCATATTTGCTATGTGGAAATATGAACTGGTAGACCACTGAAACAGGTGCAAAGAGAAGCTGGATTATTTCCACCCTTGGAGATGTTTAAGAGTTGCCTGGAGAAGGTCTTGAGCAGCCTGATCTGACTTTGGAGTTCACATGTGGTGAACAGAGGCTCGAACCAGAAACCTCCAGAGGTGCTTTCCAGTGTAAATCTTTCTGTGAGTCTCTGAATCTATTTTATCTCAAGGGAACAGGAGCAACATCTCCTGTGTTATTTCAGAAGGGGGAGACACAGAGCTGTCAAATAGAATTGTCTCCTAAGCACATGGTAGTGCTTTATATCTTTCATATATCTTGTCATTCTCCAGCTGAAGTGTCTGATTTGGCTGATCAAAGCATTGCTCACCTCCTGCCACTCAGAAAATCTTAGCAAAGAAGATGTTGTACTGGGGAGGGTCACCTTCTCCCAGGTGGGAAGTGTCAAGATCACAGGTCATGCAACTGACCTTAAGCAAAGCCGATGCTGGTTCATGGAAGGACATGTGAGGAGGAGAGGCTTATTCTCTGCTTCTCAAATGCATACCTTACCTCTGAAAGAGTGAGGTAGGATAGATGCTCTTCAGAGAATCTGATAAAAAATCATGGGGGCACAGTGAGGATCCTTCAAGCTCCCCTAAGATCTCTTTGTTGACAAAATGGCACAACGGCCAAATTTACTACACATCCATGTATGAAATGCCATCGGTAGCTCATGTAGCTAGCTGTGAATTACATATAACTAATTGCATTTCAAGATAAGTACCTGAAGTCCAAAACTAGACAGCTGCTAAATTCAGAGGAATTTGAGATATGTGAGGACTTTGCGTAATGATTTGGGTATATGATGGGAGGAGGTGTGCAGTACCCTGTGATATTTCTGAGCTGATGCTGCTTCTTTTCCTCCACAGTGGCTGCGTGCCCTGTTAAGCATTCCTTGGCAGCAGAAGGAACAGATGCAGGACATTCCTGCAGCCGGTTTGATAGTTTAATACCTCCCAAAACCTTCAGAGATGTTTTACAGTGCTACTGAAATCTATGAGACAACCCTGAGGGTGGCAGCCTCATGTAAATGATTTTGACTGTCTTTTGTACCTCCAGAAAGCCATCTCAATTATCTTCAGACAACAGCCAGCTCTTTCTCAGGGTGTTAGAAAGTAATATATATTCTGTGATCATATCTTGTACCCCCAACAAGGAGGTGAAAATTTTTTTGATAAATTAGGAACATGGAACTAGAAAGGAAAAAAAAACAAAACTGAGTTGCATCTCTCTGAGAGTTTCGTATCTCTGCCTCGTCATTATCTTGGACTGTTAGTAGATCTGCCTTTTCATCTTTAATGCTATTTGTGAAGGAGCATTTGCCTTACCTTTTCCTTTTGATCTCTCTTACTTTCTGCTCCTCTAGCTTTACGGCCAGTACACAGACCAGATAAGCGAGAAGGAAGCAAAAAAACTACTGAGTAAGAAGCAGGCCCAAAAGAACAGTGAAAGACCCCTGAAACATGACAGTCAAGGAGAGTTCAAAGAAGAGCACTATTCCAAATGTCAAGGTAGGGACAATTTATCTTTCATTACCCTATGACCAGATATTGGTTAGGCCAGCTGGAAACATGGAATTTAAGCAAAGCAAAAAGACAACAAAATGTGACTGTGGAGAAGCAGGAAGGAAGGAAAAAGAATCACAGTGAGTCAGAAAGACTTTTTCAAGCGAACTCCCATCCCAGGAAGAGCCAAGATCTGCTTGGAAAAAAGACCAGTCCCAAATTAATATTTTTTTCCACAACAGATCTCTGTAAAAGGAGAAAAAGAAGTTTCTTTCTTGTGTGAAGTTTTGCTGTTAGTGCACAAGATGTGCCCTACCTCCCTGTCCTCCCCTTTTTTTTTCAAACTGCATAAGATATTAAAGGACTGTGTAAGAGACAGACGGGTATCAGTCCTTCAACAAGAAGTGCATGATGCTTCCAAATAAGTCCTTACTGTAGTCTGTTCTCGGAATAGGAGAGCAGAGACAGACATAGGTTTCATCAATGTTCCCTCAATTTTTCTGGTTCACTAGACTGTGCTAGACGCGTCCAGAAATATGTTACCAAGAAGCTTGGAGAGGACTGGATTTTCTTGATTCTGTTGGGTCTGGTCATGGCATTGGTGAGCTGGGGAATGGATTATGCCAGCGCGAAGAGCCTACAGGGTGGGTCCCATTCAGTTGTTGCAAAAGTTCACCATGAACAATATATGAATGTTTCATGAAGTCCAGCGACCAAGGTTCATCCTCCTTTAACACCACTGCACCCCTCGCTGCCTGGGAATTTTGAAGTACTTACAACATAGTAGAGGAAAATGTTAACTAGGGAGAGGTTCTTTAAAGGGATGGCAGGAAAAAATTTGGAAGTGCACAGAAACAAAGAATATGCATAGGATGAGTCAAATCATTATTTTGACTCGCTTTCCCTCCTGCTCCCTTGAATATGTAAGGGAACGGAGAAGTGGTACTGTGGCCCTTCCTATTATACTTGTTCCCATCCTCCCCAGGAATACTGAGCACATGGGAGATGGGGAGGTGAAGAGGCTCATAAATGCTCTTCTGACACTGTTTCTGCTTTTTACCTCATTATTGCTCTTTCCAATTTTTATTAATAAAGTAATTTCCTGCTACCTGGCCACATAGTGCTTTCTCCTTTGGCTCTTTTCACAAAGATCTCCTAACCACTATCTTATATTCCCTCCCTGCACTTTTTCTGTGCTCCCTCTCCCACTTACTAGCTATAAAAATTATAAGATCTTTGAGCCCCCCTGACCCCCATCTCAGTGCATGCATGCACACACAACATTGCCCACAGCCTGTTGACTGCACTTTTACTTTGTCCTTACCCCCAGTGTCCCAATCCTGACTTGAACATGCACATCAACCCTCTCCTCTCAGCACGCCTGGCTGCTGATGTCCACTAGACACTGCAGTTCCTCAAAGCTCCCAATATTCCTTCAGCTCAGTGTTCCTCCCTCTAGAGTTTCCCCATTTACCAGGTGTCTGGCTTACCCTACTAGTGTCAAAGAGCCCCTGTCCTTTTTACTCCCTGCATTAAATCCTTTGTTGGATTTTTTTTTTTCCCTTCCACCACGTCTCAGCTTCCTGCTATGTGTGGAGCCATCTCAGGCAAAGAAGAGGAGCTGCACAGGAGCTGAGATCAGTCTGGGTTTTTGGCAATTTGTGCTGTTGTACCTGACTAAGCAACGGTACCACTGCTGTTTTAACAGTTAGCACAGCTCCCTTCATGCTGCTGCTCTAAAATCATAATCAGATCTTTTAAGCTAGTTTTTATAAAGGAACGATTTTTCACATGATTGAGATGGAGGGTGGACCACTTTATTGTCCTTCAGGACTCACATAAGGCTCTCAGGATGCCGAAAGGAAAGACCCTGTACAGTGATTCATCCTCACAACTGCATGTAACACACCTCTTTTTATGTCACATTTGGGCACAGGTATTAATAGTGTCTGAGAACAGAGAGCCACTTCTATCCATTCCTGCAGAATGTGTGTTTTAACTGGGAACTTGCACTGGAAATGTAACAAGGCTTGTCCTGGAAAAGGAGGATTTTAGGATAGCATCTCACAGGGACATTTAGTATGGGCAGGTTTAGCAAGTGTGTGATTCTTTGATGTCTACCAACCTGTCCGGAGCAGCTGTGGTTACTGACATCTCCTCTGTTTGTCTGTCTACAGCTTACAAGTGGATATACAGAGAGCTGCACCCGAACGTTCCTATGCAGTACCTGGCGTGGGTCGCATACCCGCTTGTTCTTATCCTGTTTGCAGCCGTTTTCTGCCACCTCGTCTCTCCACAGGCTGTTGGTGAGGGCAGAAGGCATGGAAAGATCTGTTTCTGTCTGTCTTATTTTTCTTATTCCATGTGCCCGCAGGTTTTGTTAAGCTTCTGTTCCAATGTTGTTTTCAGGGTCTGGGATCCCAGAGCTCAAGACCATTATGAGGGGAGTGGTCCTCAAGGAATATCTCACTCTCAAAGCTTTTGTGGCTAAAGTTGTGGGTCTCACAGCTGGGCTTGGAAGTGGCATGCCTGTGGGGAAAGAGGTAAATGTGCTGTTTCATATGCAGTAGTGGCCAGGGTCTGGGAGGTGGAAGGAGTTGTCTGTGGAAGAAGAGTCTATGAATGTTTTCTTTCTTTTGCCATCATTCCTCTTTTCAAAGCTCTGCTCTTTCCAGCAACACTTATCTTCCATTGACTGTTTACCTTCTGCTTTGAAAGGAGTAATATAAAAAATATTGAAGGAGTCAAGTGAGATAGTGTCTGAGACAAACAACAACAAAAAAAGATTGGAGGACTGACTCAGATGGACAAAGAGAAATTATGAGTTCTGCAATGACTAACTGGTTGTCAGTAACCAGAAGATTACCCTCTCTGATTTCCTCCTACTTCTTCTCATGCAGGGTCCTTTTGTGCATATTGCCAGTATCTGCGCTGCAGTACTCAGCAAGTTCATGTCAATCTTCTGTGGTGTGTATGAGGTAAGGCACATGTCTCTGTACGCAGCTCTTGCTTAGGTTAGCCTTTTAAGACACATAGGATAATACTGGTAGGCTACAAAACACAGAGGAAACATCTTGATGTTCACGGTACTGCTATAGAGCAGCAAAATACAAGCCAAAGAAAATGGTAGTGGGAGGCCGGTTATGCAGTCAAGTAACTGTGAAGGATCACCAGTGATACCTACCAATTACACAGATCAATTTGTCTTTAAGTGAAATTTGTACAGCATTGCTAATTATAGACACTGACACTGTTTCTGGGCTTTTGCTGTAGCAGAACAGCCTTTGCAGACTGATCACTGTATTTAGCAGTTGTATAAAAAAATCTGTAGACAAATGTAGGAACTGCTTTACATATAGGCTCTTAGCAGAAACTGGCTGTGTAATACAAGAATGGGAGGTGCTGTTCTACCTGAGTAGATTCTGTCTGTGCATAAGGACCAGATGTCACTGCTGCAGACCAGCTGACAGTACTAAAGACTGCACTAAAGTGTGTAGAGCTCGCTCTTTGTAATAGCAATGGCTGAATCTGCTGATGGCTGTTGCTTTGTTTCATTGTTCTGGATCCTAACCCCTTGGCTTTGCTACCTCTAACCCCAGCATGCCCTTCTCTGGCTGCACTCTCTGTTCCAGAATGCGCATAGGCAGTTCGACCTCCTGGTGGCGGCTTGCACAGCTGGAGTTGGATGTTGCTTCGGGGCTCCTCTTGGAGGCAAGTGTCTTCCTATATGTGACATTTAATGTACAACTCAGCCTCTTGCTGTGAGATTTCCTGCTCTCAGGAAAGGTTCTCCACAGACACCTCTCAACTCTAGCAACACAAGGGGTTTTTTTTGTTTTCATGTGTAACTGAAAGAAAGCAAAGGTTATAGGAAAAGTGATGCCTATTAGTGTACTGGTTTCTAATGATGCAGCTTGTTCAATCCCTGCCTGCCATGGACGCTGTTCAACTTGTAGAGCACCAAGGGCTGTCCAGGAAATCAGTCAGGACTAAGTAGAGTGCAGAGGTTACAAAAACTTTCATGTAACAAGTAGCAACACGTAAGATGATCGCAAGTATGAGAGGAAATGATGTGAACAGGAGACTACTGTATGAATACTTCATCAGTGGACTGGAGAACAGAAATATCAGTGCATAAAGTTTTGAGCTCCCCATCTAAGAGAAATGTGAAGGGCCGATAAGATGGTTGGGGGGTTGGAGTAATGGTATATGAGGAGAAGCTGAAGAAGCTGGATTTACTCAGCCTAAAGGAGAAAAGGCTAAAGGGTGATGGTCTAACTGATGTCATCAACCACATGAAGGGGGATTTCAGCAAAGATTGATTTAGCAAGGTCTTTTCAGAGTGGCACAGTGGAAGAGGCAATGGGCACAACTTGCAACAAGGGAAATTCCGACTGTGTATAAGGAAAATATGTTCCCCTCCCCAAGGGTGGTACAGCACTGGCACAAATGCCCAGAATATTCAGGGAATCTCCACTCCTGGAGATGTCCAGGACTCACTTGGACAAGAATCTGATCTACCCTTGGAATCAGTACAACTCAGAGCAGGGAGTTGGGGGACACACTACAGTGGTCCCTTCCCACCTTTCTATGATCCCACTATGAGGAGAAATGTGGAAATTTATCTCTGTCCCCTCGCATTTGTACTAGTTTTCTGATTAACAGAATTTCTTTAAAGAACACTGTGCCACTTCTTCCTAAAACAGTGGAAATATATTCACAAACAATATGTCTAGAAATGTTCTCCATTCTTTGTTGTGCCTTCATTTCATTTTTCCCCCATACACTGCCCTGAACTTCTCCCCATTGTTATTGTGCCCAGATGTTTAAGAAGTTTTTGAATGCTTTTTTTTTTCCTAAGATGGCTTTATTTCTTCCATGCACTACTTTCCTGTTAGCCTTCAAATGGATGAATTAGCTGACAAATGCAACATGGTTTACACCAACAATAACAAGGAACTTTACTTGGTTTTGCTCTTAAAAAAGAGGAAGGAACATAGTTTGTCAGCTACAAATTAGAGGTTCTTCAGCTGATAACTTGAGAAAAGTGCCATGAAGAAAATCAGATTCAGCAAGAGAGAGGCTGAGACCTGTGCTGTGTGTATGTGGGCAATAGAGCAAGCTGGAGACAGCCTGAGCTGAAGCCTGAGGCTTCAAGGCAAAACTTCTAAATCTCTCAAGAACCTCGAGAGAAAACAGATTCAGAACCAAGGATTAGACCACAGTCAGGTGGAATCATTGGTAGCATACAGGAGAATGAAGTCTCTCTTAATGATTAAAAAAAAAATACAAAAAAACCCAAATCCCCACAACCTTCCATAACAGAGTCTCTACAGTTCTTGTTACTTTCTCTCTACCTGTGTCAAGAGTTAGGGCTGGGCCAGCCACTAAATGCTGACAGATGCTCTCTAACCCCTTTACCTCCTAAAATGAGAAGAGAAATGGAATAAGGCAGAGGAGACTTTTGACGGGAAAAGAAAACTAAAACACCTTTAATAAACAGGAATAGTACTAATAAGGTAATAATGAAAATAATGAATGTGACACTGTTATATACAGAACTGATACTGAACCAACTCATCCCACCAGTTGCAATCACCACTGATGCTGCAGAGCAGGCAGGCACTGGGGAAGTCCAGGCTCAGCAGCAGAGAGGAGCTGGATACAGGAGCTGGATTTTGAAAATCAGGATGGGGATCAAAGGCAGAAGAATGGAGGAAGTCCTCCTCAGATACTGGCCATTGAAGAAACTGAAGAGCAAGAGAGTTTAACCCCCATGATCCCTTAGCTTTATACTGGATATGAGGTATATGGAATGGAATACCTCTACTGGTAAGGCTTGGGTCGCCTGTCCTGTCCATTCCTGCCAAGAATTGCAGCCTTTTACCTCCTTGTGACCCCTTTACTTCCCAGCACTCACAACATGGCACACAAGATCCAGCAGTGACCTTACTCACTATAAGAGCAAGTGTCAGCAAGAGCCTTTCTGCGTACCAATCCATGGCAGTAACTATACATATCAGGCATTATCACCTCTAGTAGCAGACACTGTCTGTAAAAACATGCTGTTAACTTCAGAAAGTGTAGTCTCTTAGAAGAGACTGAGCTGAAAAGTAAAATCACTGAACAGAGAATTGATTCTCTTCAGCTCAAACAAGGACAACCTGGAATTAATATAGTCTCAGAAACTGCAAGACACATTATATATATTTCATTAAGAGAGGCTAGAGAAGAGAAGGCTAAAAGGGAAGTGGTCTGATTGCTGTCTTCTGTAGCTAAAGGAGATGTTAGAGAAACGAAATAGCCAAACTCTTCTCAGAGAGCAGTGGAAGGACAAGAGACAACCGGCATAAATTGCATCAAGGGAAATCCTATCTGTGCATAAAAAATACATTCTCCTCTTGCCCCAAAAATGGTGCAGGGTGACACAGATGTCAAGAAAAGCTTAGAAATCTCCACCCTTGGAGGTGCTTGAAGTCAGCCCAGTTCTGAGGAAATTGTTCAAAAAGAAGCATTCAGAGCTACCTTACAGATTAAAACTTGATGCGAGTCTGTGACAACATTGTAGTGTGGTAACAAACTGAAGGTTACCATAACAAACTGAAGGTTACCTGTAGCTCTAGTTGGGCTCCTCTTCTGGACTCATACCAAACTGTTGAATGTGACTTCCATTACCTGGGAGTCATGTAGTCTGTAGCTGTTCAGGATATAACTTGCAACTTCACATCATAACATCATATTTGCCATGGTGTGTAACTTCTTAGTGTTGTGGCTGGTGAACAGCACCTTGTGTATTAATGAGGAGCTCTCAGAATGAATTTCAAAAGCCAGTTTAGCCCTTGGCAAGCAAAAGGTGCTCAGCCTACTTTTGCTGAGTGTGCTCTGGTACCCTTCGTTTGTCTGTTTGTTTTGGTCTCTCCGACTACCGCTGTGCTGCTACACTCCACCGGCACTCTGACACAGCACTGCGTCCTGGGAGATGCCAAGTGCCACAGGCTGTTATCAGTCGTTGCTATAGGTGTCCCTATCTCATAACGTTCTCCAACACTGTCCCATCGGGCTTTGCACTTTTAAACAACTCTAATTACCTCTTGCCATGCTGCAGGCCATGTCACACGCACCCTCAGCTTCCAGCTGTTAATCATCATTCTGGTGGGCTATAACACAACTCTCCCACTATTCCAGACACTTAGAACTGAACCCCATCCCTGTTCTAAACATGATTATGTCTTAAGCCACAGGGGCAATAAGAGGGCCCAGATGTTATCTAGGACAAAGCTGTGAATAAGGACCCATTGTTCTGGGTCAGGGAATGGTCCTTGGCCTCTTTTTTTGCTGTTGTGTTGTGCAGCAATAGCCTTGAGACAGCTTTTGGTTGAGGCTTTATCAAATGCCTGCTCAGATGAACAGGAATTCATAGCTTTCTGGCCTTAGAATTAAGATCGTCCACTCAGATTTCCATCATAACACAGGATCACCCTTTCGCAGACCTCTCACAGGAGATCTAACAGGCTGCTTTGGGAACATGTGATAGTAGGAAGTACCAGATACACATGCTTTTAATGGTTATACACCACATAACACTTTTTAACGGGTTATACATCACCTAGGATTTAGACAAAATTAAATTAAACCTCTCTGCTCATTTTTCACCATTCTCAGGCACTTCAAGGTCGAATCTTGGAGAAAGAGTGGAAGACCATTTTCTCCCTTTCCATAGCTCTATATAGGTTTTCCAAAATCATCTCAGGAGACACTCTACCTTTTATACCTTCCATTTCCTTTTCTTATCATGACAGTTTTCACCAGAACAGCACACATGCTCTTCTAGGTGATCTGCTACCTACTCAGCTACCAGGGGGGACAGGACCTTCAGCATATGTCCACACTTTGTTCTGCACATGCATGTGCCTTGTGCACACAGAGTCACGGGGTAGGTTTTCTGAGGCACATTCTGTCACACATGCATCCTGAGTTTCCCTGCCAAAGTGAAAGAGTTGGGGTAAAACACGCTTATGTGCCCTCCACTCTCTGGAGGATTTTCCATGAGACAGCTCTTTTGCAGTGACAGCAATGTGCATGTTTCAATGAAAAACGAGATGCTTCTTTCTCCATATATTCTGAAGGTGTGATTCCAGGTATATGCCTATCTTGTTCCAGGTCTTGTCATTTGAATATTTTGAAGGCACCAAAAGGGATAATTAAGATAAATGTAGCTACAACTCAGAGAATGGTGACAGAGCTGGGTGACAGCATATGGCCATACCTGCCAATTCTGTTACTCACTCTCTGCTTTTTTTCATTTTTTCTGTTTGTCTGTCTCTCTTTGTCTCTTTCACCAGTAGCAGCCATATTATTACACGGATGTCCTGACTGTGGGTTGCGCTGTGGGTGTCGGCTGCTGCTTTGGGACACCACTTGGAGGCAAGTGGCTGTTCTGTTTCCTTTTTCTCAGGTACCTAAATCCTCTCCTGCCTAGTCCTCTTCTCCTCTCCCTGTTTCCTGCACTGTATTTTTGATCCATCTTCTACCCTGAACAAAGAAGCTTACCATTAGAGTTACGAATCCCTTCAGCAACAGCATTACCAACCTCCTCATCAGCTCTGACATAATTTTTCTCCACATGCTGTCAGCCTTCTGGAGGCATGAGTGGAAGGCTCTCTAGAACAGTGGTCTCCAAACCAAGGTGTGCATACCTCAGAGGGTGCACAAGTTTATTGGGATGTAGGAAGGAAATATTGGAATTTTTATTTTTTTTAATTAAAAGAAAAATCAATTAAGCTTTAATAATATTCAGTTTATGTACTGGCCATTGTGCCCTCACTTGGTCTGTATGTAAGATGGCTACTTGTCACATACAGTGCATGAGGGACAAACCATGAAGGGCTGACTGTGGTGCCTTCGCTCGTTTGCTTGCTTTCAGAATGACCAGCTAATCAGGTCTGACAAGAGGGTGGCAAAAAAACTCAAACAACCCAAACAAAATTATCAAAGGCTATTCTGAATATGAATTTACATCTACTATTGTTAATGATGAACCTCACCCTAAGTGCATATTTTGCTCTGATAAATTAACTAGGGATAGTATGGAGCCATCAGAATTAGCAAGACATTTAAAATCTGAGCATCCAGAACATGAAAAAAACCTCTACCATTTTTTCAGTGATGTTTCAAGCTATGTCATATTCAAACCATTAACTAAGAAAATTTCACTGAACTTAATGATAGATGTTTGGAAGCCTCCTTTAAGGTTTCTTGCTTGGTAGCAAAAGACAAAAAGCCCCATGGCACTGCAGAAACACTTGTTCTCCCTGCCACACTAAAAATGGCTGCAATAATACAGAGAAAGCAATACAGCAGCAAACTAAAATGCATTCCTTCAGCAGCAAACAGTGTTGGAAGAAGCGTAGAAAACATAGATGAAGGTTTGAAGAAATGAGCATCAGTACAAATTACACAGGTGGATGAAAGTATAGATGTTTCTAACTCATCTCAGCTTATGGTATTTGCTAGATTATGTTTCAGTAGTGAAATACAGGAAGAACTACTTTTTGTGAGCCACCGAAGGAAAGACCTACCAGAGAACCGATATTCTCAACAGTAAATTTACCTTCAAAAGCTGTGCAAGTGTAACAACCAGTGGAGCAGCCCCTTTGATGGTATAAGAAAAAGATTGCGTGGTAAGATAGCCCCACAGCTGAAATTCATTCACTGTGTTGTTCGCAGTCAAGCTATTGCAGCAAAGAAATGGGATCCAGCACTAAGTGCTACAGGATGCCATAGATGTGGTTAATTGCATAAAAAGAAAACCTTGAAACAGTAGCATCCTTACAATACTTCATAATGAGATGGGGAGTGACCCTGAAAATTCTTTGTATGATACAGGTATTTGCTGGTTATCTCATGGCCGTGGGCTTTTAAAAGAGTTGTTAAATTTAAAGACCAGTTACACTTTTTTCTTTTACAAAATGACAAGTATTCTGAATTTGCTGATCTTCTCTAGGATGACAAGCGTCTGTCAGTAGCATGCAACCTAGCAGTTATTTTTGAAAAAATAAACATACTTGATGTATGTCTACAAGGTGAACATGTGTTCACCTTGTCAGTGAAACAGTAACTGCTTTTCAAAAGAACCTTGTGGAGGTTTTGTGAATGTGTTGCCAAATACAATGTGTCACCTATGAAAACTCTCATGGATGTACACTTAAAAAACTTGGAAACAGACATTTCTAACCTGTTTAAAAATCTTCCAGATTAAGAGTTTCAGTGGGTTTTCAGACCGTTTCTTAATTCAATACCTTCTGATTAGTTTGCAGGAACAACTGATTAACAACAGAGGAGGATGGAAATTTACTATCTGAATTTCAGTAAAAATTTTCACATAAATAGTGGATGAGACTGGAAAATGGAGTATCATGATTTAGTCAGCACAGCCAACAAAGCATTTCTTGCGTTTGGATCTACATATCTTTGTGCAATATCTTTCTCATCTATGACAGCCATTAAGAACAAGTATCAAAATAAACAGCACAGAACCACACGTTTGAATCACTGTATCACAAAATGTTAAACTATGGTTTTAAAAAATAAATATGAATTTCAATATTTTTAGTGATAATTTTTTTCTATTAATAAATAGAACAATTTAAAATAATATTTATTTCATTTTTATCCTATACTTTTTTAATTTCTGGTTTTTGAGTACATTTTATATTGTACATAAGATATTAGTATGGTAGTACATGTATATATTTTTTTACTAAATGCACATATATTGGGGGGGTACATGCTCAAAAATCTTTTACTGGTAGGGACGCGCGATCGAAGAAGAGTGGAGACCGTTGCTCTAGAAGACTGTTTAGAAGCCTCTCTCATGCTTCTAACTTTAAACTTCTGATTTTAACTTTGCTCCACTTCCAACTCTTTTTAGGGGTCCTTTTCAGTATTGAGGTCACTTCGACATACTTTGCTGTGCGCAATTATTGGAGAGGTTTCTTCGCAGCTACCTTCAGTGCCTTCATTTTCCGAGTCCTTGCCGTTTGGAACAAGGATGCAGGTAAGCTCAGAGCCATTCCTACTGCCTTTTGTGCAAATGTTTCTCTATTAATTTATTATTTTTCCATCTTCCTGCAAACCACAACCTTGTATGATGTTCGAAACTTCTGCCATGACATGTGGCTTCCAGCAGTAGAGAAAGAAAGAGAAAAGGAAGTATCTTATGTCACCAACCATGTAACCCAATCTATTCCTAGGTATGCTGAGGATCTGACTGAAAAATGACTGAATGTGTGGTCTCAGCAAGTAAGAGGGCCCCTGAGATGGGATTTTTGCCTCTATTCAGCATAATGCCAAGGTTGCAAACATAGAGGTATTCCATCGTAGAAGATGCAATAGGTACTGCAGTGTACACTGCTGTAATCCGCTGGAAATGCCATGGTCGGCTTTGATCATCTCTTGCCTAAAAGCATAAAAATCAAGCAGTCTAGAAAATGGAGATGACAAAATGATTAGAAGGCTATGGGATTGGTTGGTTGTGACTGAATGTCCTGAAAAAAAATATATGCCTCACGTAACTGAAAAGCATGAGTGCAATATTTGTGCAGACAGAAAAAGCACAGGGCAAGCTTGTTTAGGAGAACATTTCAGATAAGGTGGGAATGGAGTTCCAGCTGATGCAGAAGGCTGCCATTTCTTTCTAAACTTCTTGCTTACAATGTCTTTAATTTTATTCTTAGTTGTATCTCTTTTATTGATCTAACCTCCATGTGGAGAGTTCCCTTACTTAATATTGCTATAACTTATGTCTCTCTTGACTTCACAGGGTTGCATTTCTTTTGTGCTAAAACATTCTTTGGTTTGAATATTCTCTTGAATAGAAAGTGACTACACTTTTGACTTGATTGTGTCTTGAAAATGACTACACCTTTGTTTGTAAAACACTCAATTGAAGGGTATTCACCCATCAGATTTGTCACAAAACCACACATCTTTCTGTTCTTCCCAGAGGAGAATATAAGAAATTCTAAGACAGCTGACAGGAGGTAATTTCCTACTCTTCTTGTTATCTAGCTCTTTTGCTGATCTGCCAAATCATTAGAATCATAGCATGTTCGGGCTTGGAAGGGACCTCTGGAGATCATCTACTCTAGAAATTATCTTAACCCTGAAACATCTCAATTACTGTCACTTCTTCAAAATTATCCAGACGGCTTTAACACCCGCATCAATGGCTCCTTACATTCTGCTTCATTGACTGGGTAAAAAAGTTCCATGATCCAAATGTCTAGAGAAAATAGTTTCTTTTCATAGTTCTGAATTTTCTGTGTTGCCAGCCTCCTTGTCCTTGTATTAAGGAACGAGAAACTTCTGTCTAGCTGAGTGGTTCATTATTTTACCATCTTTTATCATGCCTGCTCTAAACTATCTTTCATGTCATTTCCTGCTCATTTCTTTCTGAAAGTTCCAAGTCTGGCCTTTTCAGTCTTTGTGCGTGCAAGATTTTTCATTTGGCCCCTCTCTGATGTCTTCACTACCTCTAAGTCTTGTCTACTCCCAGCAGTTATGCTCTCAGTAGAGAAGCAGTTGTCTTTCTGCTCATTTCCCGTGTGGCTACTATTGTCATGCAGTAAGAAAGACTTAGCATTTAAGATAATGTACTTGAAAGGGGAAGAAACTGCTTCCCTTAATGTGCACTACATGCATCTACCTGTAATGTTCAGGTGGACCATGTCAGCTATTGCAAATTCATACATAACATGTGAACTAACTTTTTCACTTAGGCAAGCATTTGCCATCTTCTTCTGAATGTTTTTGAGATCATATAATCAGAGTTTCAAGCAGGTGTGGCTATTGCATGGATCTACTGGAAGTTACTACAACATTGCAATGCAATACTGTGTATTTTTATGTAGCTTGTGCACATTTCTAGCAGCTACAGTTAAGAAAAAGGTAAAAAGATGCTTTTCTTAGAGCTGTCTACACTGATCCAACTGTCCTTGAACAGTCCTGTGAACTGTCTCTACACTTGCAATTCAATAGAGCCAAGTGTAGGGTC
>NW_009711894.1:0-575 GCF_000703405.1 Apaloderma vittatum
ACCAGACGGCAGCCCGCATGCAGCAGGACGAGGAGATTTGTCACGCTTAGGTCCCGTGAAAAGGTAGAGAAAAGGCGGGGACAAGGGACATAAAAGTGCAGACCAGCACCCAGTCGCAATATTCCCCCACCGATGATGGACCTGCAGGACGCCGCTGGACTCCATGGTGGTATTGGTTTCTTCTTCTTCTTTTGCCTTTCTCTTCCCTCCCCACCCCTCTTTTTTACTCTCTCTCTCTCTCTCTCTGCACTTGAAGAAAAAATACTCAAAGAAAACACAACATTGACCTCATTTGTGTCTCAATTTCACCTCTGGGATCATTGTAGCTCAACCAAGTACAAATCGGGATGAGACAAACATCATCACTCTTACCGTGAGACACACCATCTCTTCAAAAATCTGTCAGCCTTTCCCTTCAAGATGAGCCATTTTTGCTATTTAAGGGTTGTCTCGCCTGTCACAGGTTCCTGCACTTCCTCGGGGCCCCCATTGTCCCAGGCCACCCAGCTGCTGTATTTTTTCAGGTACCTCATTGAGAGAATTTCCTGTCTCATTAATCAAGAGACTCATAATCA
>NW_009711895.1:0-6700 GCF_000703405.1 Apaloderma vittatum
GGAATTGAACCCACAACCTTAGCATTGTTAGTTCTACGCTCAACTAACTGAGCTAACCTGCCCGCTAAATGCTTTGCTTTATTTGGCAGCCAGTTGCTCCAACCTGCGGAAAGGCTGCGAGTCGGTGACCTACTGGAGCTCGGGGTTTGTGGCTCTGCAAGCCTGCATCGATGCTGCCATTATACAGGTAAACCTGAAAAAGTGACCTAATAAACCTGAGGAGGTTCAGATCCGTGGACTGCCTGGGCTCTGGCTGGTTTTGTGACGTTGCCTGTGTCAGAAATGGGAGCTCATGAGAAGGCAGGATGTTCGGTGCGCGTTTTGCCGCGTTTTGCCACGTTTTGCCCAGAAGCGTTCTTGTCTGGTTGAATAACGTGGGCGTTTGGCTCCCTTCATTTCCAAAGGAGCCTGAACTGTCACAGCAGTTGTCAAAATCTGAGGGCTTGGTGGTGCTCACCCCAAAACGCTCTTTTAGCTGCTCCACTAAAAGGGGCTGTGGAATTCGCTGTGCTGTTTTATTGTCAGGATTTGTCAGCAGTGCCCTTTTCCCACTTTCCCGTCTTTCTGCTCAGCAGACAACCGAGGCTCATTTCTTAGGCGAGAGGAATGGCAAAAATTTCCAATTAATCTCCAGGTGTTCACATATTTTCTGATTTCTGTGCTGCTTCTTTCTGCTGTGAAATCGGGAGCGATGCAGAAATAACTCCTCCTTCTCTTCCTTCCAGCTGAAGACGAATCAATCGGTTTGGGAACACCTCAAACCGACGGGAGCCGTGGTGATGGGAGAGGCTGCCGTGGTGGAAATAGATAATTTTCCTCGTGCGATCATTTTAATTTACCTCGTGATCGCTTTCTCGCCGTTTGGGTATTATTTGGCAATTCACATTGTGGCGGAAAAGGAGAGGAAGTTGAAGGAATTCTTAAAAATATTGGGGCTGCACGACACCGCCTTTTGGTATGTGAGCATTGGGTATAACCTGTTCTTGACTGAAGAAAACCAGAATGTATAAAGAAATATTTAAAAAATAATGCTTGCTAGGAAAACTCCTCTATCCCTTCCTCCAGTTTTTTAATTGTTTTCAGTCCGAGTAACTGAAAATAGTTCATGGAGTATCTCACTTCTGGGCTAACACGGAGATACTTGCCGTACCATGAAAATAGGAATATTTTAAGGAATAAATACTGGAGTAATACCGCTGCATTTATGTACGTAAAGTTACTCCAGACTTGGATTAAATGTGACGATGTGTGAAGAGTTTTCTGCAGTTTGTTTCTTATTGTTTTGAAATATTTTTTGGCTCGGTGCCGCTTTTTCTGGCGGCTCAGCAGGTAACGTGCAGCCTCTCCTCGGCGCTTAGCAGCAGTTTCCCCGACACGTAATTAAGTCAATCAAACTGTAATTTTAACGTGACAGAGCCACTCTAAGCAACAGGTTTTAATTTCTTTCCTTGCCGTGACAGAAGTTTTCCTATGCAATATAATGGTGTGCGGTTTTGTTGGTTTTTGTGGGTTTTTTTTCCAAATGACGGGGTGTACTAATTTGAAATTATTGGTCATTTTAGAGATAAAACCGGGTTTGCCTTTACCTCTGGTCTGGAGAAAACCAGTTTACTTTGTTTTTCCCAGTGTGAAATGGGAGCAATCTGCATGCTGGTAAGGTGGCTTTGATCAGCCACTGAATATAACTCGAAAACTCGCTTCTGAGGAACACGGGTCATATTTTATTACCTGTGCCCAAACCGTCCGAGTGTCCTAAAGTTCAGAATTGCTCGCGGACTTGCAGCTCTCTTTGTAAAAAGAGAAGGATTTTATTACCCTGCCCGGCTCCTGGGATGACTAGTGTATTAAATTTTAAATAGCGTTGCTTTAATTATTGAAGCCTACTACTCAGTTACCCTCTTTTGGTTGTACCAGGGAATTAATTATGCAAGTTTAAAAAAAAAAAAAAATTCATGAATCATCTAATTGTGTCGCGTTTTGCTGCCGTGGGCATTGATGTGTGTGCTCTGGTGCCGAGAACAATTACAGGGATGTTTACAAGAGCTCTTTTTATTTGGGGGCTCTTGTTTTGTTGCAAGCACGTCCTTTGGTGCAGCTGTCTGGAATATTAATGGTACTTTTAGCTATTTGTGCGCGTGAATAATTCAGGCTGGGGGTTAATTGACTGATTTCTGTTCGTTTTTTTTTCCTCCCCTTTTGCTCCCAGGCTTTCTTGGGTGCTGCTCTACGTGAGCCTGATTTTTGTCATGTCCATTCTTATGGCGGTGATCGCGACGGCCTCGTCCCTCTTTCCCCAGAGCAGTGCCTTTGTGATATTTCTCCTTTTTTTCCTGTATGGAGTCTCTTCAGTAAGTATTCCTGCTCGTGTATGTGCACGCTCAGCCACAGGCTCCTTATTTTCTTTTTATAACTATTTTTTTAATGTAATTTTTTTTTCCTGCGCTCTGTCACCTCTGGGAAATCTGTCCCTCCTGATTGTCAGGGAAGGGTGGGAATGCTGTAGTGACTATACCAGGAAAATTACATTATCAGAGGCAAAATTGAAGCTACGCTTTGTCTACTTTAGTTTTTATATACTCTGTATTTTTTTTTAATGTAGTACCACTTTTTTTTAAAATCTGTCCTTAGGTTTTCTTTGCACTTATGCTGACGCCTCTATTTAAAAAGTCGAAGCATGTGGGTATAGTGGAGTTCTTGGCGACGCTGGCTTTTGGGTTCGTGGGCCTTAATATTGTCCTCTTGGAAGATTTCCCCAAGTCTTTCGTGTGGATTCTCAGCCCCCTGTGCCAGTGCAGCTTCTTGATCGGTGTCGCGCAGGTAAATGACTTTCAGCTCCTCAGATTACAACCTCAGTGTGCTGAGGTTTTCAGCTGGTTCTCGGTGTAGGTATATTTAAATAAAGAATTTGTTTTTAATAAACCTATGATGGCGGGGGGAAATGCCTGCTTTAATAGCTTCCCATGGCAATTTACTATCAAGGAAAATACAACGTACCATGGAGCACCTGTTGTTCTTTGTGGTTGTTGCTGGGATCTCGGTCACTTTTGCATTATTTTTCATTTTTTCCTTTGATTCGTTTTTCTGTTGCGAGGTTTCGCGCTGGGCTGTCGTGCCTTTCCGGGCCGGTGTGTAATGTCGTTTGTCTGTGTTCGTTGGCAGGTCATGCATCTAGAAGATTACGAAGATGGTGCAACGTTTTCAAATCTCGATCGCAGTCCTTACCCACTCTTTATTTCTCTTATTTTGCTGGTCCTCGATAGCATATTTTACCTACTTGTAGCCGTCTACCTTGACCAGGTTATCCCAGGTACGTTCCTGAGAGGAACTGAACAGAACTTTGCCAGCATCACCCATTTCTGAAGTTCTGAGCCCCCAGGGCTGACGCAGCTGGTGGCATTTTGGACGGAATTCCATAGAACCGTTTAGGTTGGAAAACACATTTAAGGACGTCGAGTCCAACCATTAACCCAACGATGCCGTTAAACCAGGTCACCAAGCAAAAAATCAAAAATTCGGCTGTGGAGAAAGGAGATGGTGCTGCTGGCAAACACGTTTTGCACTGTGACTCGGAATACTTACCTGAAATAATTTCTAATCTGTGAAAGCTATGGGGAGGGGTATTAGCACGGTCAGAAGTGATGGCCCCAGCTCTACTTGGTTTCCCTCTTTCTATAGAAGAAGCTTCCTTACTGGGTTATGTGGTGCCTTTGCAATTTGCTCTTACAGGGTTGGAAATTAAAGACTATTCTCCCAGTTCCAGACGTTTCCCTGTGACAGCAGTAGTTTAACCTGAAACACGGAATAGAGTTATTAATCTGGCGACTAATGCCTGGTTAAGCCCTTCAGCTCCCTTCGCCTCTGATCTCTCTGGCTTTATATCGCCTGCATTTAAGTCACTTTTCTCTCAGCACGGGGGATTTCCCTTGCATAGAAGGAGATTTTCGAGTATATTTAAATACGTAGCAAAACTGCAACCTGCTAGCAGTGTTGACAGAACTGTGATTTAAATGCAGGTAACGTGACCTTGGCTGGTGAAATCCCTCCAGAAAGAGGTGCAGGCTGGCTCCTAAACCTGATTTAGCAAGATAGCAGCTCGTGGCTTTTTTAGCTGCAGCTCAAAAGCTGGGGAATCTTTGCAGTTCCTGTTAAGAAATTACCTTTTTCCCCTTTATTATCCAGGGGAGTTTGGACTCCGCCGCACGCCGTTTTTCTTCATGAAGCCCTCGTTTTGGTCGAAGCGCCGAAAAAACTACAAGGAGCTGTACGAGAGCAGCGTCAACGGCAGTTTGAGTTTCAGTGAGATAGTGGAGCCCGTGCCCTCTGAATTTCAGGGGAAAGAAGCCATCAGGTACGGTTCCTGCCCTGCCCCACCTGCAGATTAGCAGATCACCTGGGTCCCTGATGTTTTAACGCGTCATTTGGGGGAAAAAAATGAAACAAAACCAAAATCATGCTTGGTTCTCCAGTTGTTGGATTCAAATAGCATATGGTATGCATTGCAGAGCCCTCCCCACACGCACAGCACGACGAGTTTTCTGCTTTTCAACGAAGCCCCATCATCAGCGACGTGGATGCTCTCCAAGGATAAATCTCTGGGCTCAAAGAAAGGGTTTGTTTGTGGATTCCTTCAGTTGGAGCTCTCTCAAAACCGGCTGCTTTTCCATTCCCTCAGTGTCACTCAGGCCACGAGAGGCATAAGCGGTTGCAGATGTGGAAATGCCTGCTTTTCTGGGAGGGCTTAGTTTGAGGAGAAAGAGCCGAATTCGAGGTTTGTGTGGAGGCCGTGGAGGCCGTCGCATTCTCTGCAGGGCAGAGAACTTCGTGGTGGTTTTACCCAGCCGCTGTATCTGCCAGGGTTAAAACAAACCAGAAAAATAGATGGCCACACTCTCATCTTTCACGTTGCATTTTGTGTCCCCTGTTGTCTTGCATCTGGGCTGTCACGTGTGTGTAGTGGGTCTCAGATACTATTTGTAGTATCTTCCTTTTAGCCCTTGTTTCCATCGTTGTCCGGTGGTGGAGCCTGGTGTGAGCTGGGGAGCTCGATGTCTTTACTCTCCCTGGTTGGCTCCACTGGTCTCAAATATTTGAGCTTTAGTGACCAGACCGAGTCTCGTGTTGCCTGCACCATCCGTGTCTCTTTGGGAATCTGCTGTGGGCTGATGGCTCCATTTTTAATCCTGATGTTCACTTGAGAACATTGTGGCAGTTTTTGTGTTATTCATCCGCCCTGGACTCTTCCCGTAGCATCCCTCCACCATTTCTCCATCGTGTTTTGCACTATCTTGTCATCTGTACACCTACAGGTTTTGCTTTCTTTCATACCCAGTTCTCCTTCCCGCTATCCACGCCTGAATTCACTCCTCATCCTCATTTTTGAGGTGGCCGGGCTTCCAAAACCCGCGTGGTGCCTTCACATAAGCTGGTTGGCTCTTACTCATTTTCAAAAACACCTGGAAGGAAGGTTTTACCTTTCTTGACGAGAAAGATACTTGCTATCTTTTGCCTAATTTTGATCAAGAACTGTCAGTAATGACATCTTTGGAGTCTGGTGTACTAATACCTCTTTTTCTGTCATGTCTATTGAGTTTTCTGTTGTGTTGTGAAATTATCGGGGCGTAGCTTTTTCCCTTCTCTAGCTTGGGAAACATCTAATGCATTGTTCTACTATGTGGAAAAAAAAAAACCCTAAACCCTCACAGATTTGAAGTAATTTAATCTGTCATCATAGGAAAAACCTTAGAAAGTGTCCAGAAAAAAACTTTCTGGTACCAAACTCTGGGTTAAGCTCTGCGACAAGATGCTCTGTCTCTTAACTTGCCTTTAAAATACCTGGGGCCACTTTAGTATCGTAGAATCACAGAATCCTAGAATAGCCCAGGCTGGAAGGGACCTTAGAGATCATTTAATCCAACCTCCCTGTCATGGGCAGGGAGCATGGTCATCTTGTTGTCACTGTTGCCGGGTGTTGATTGTTCAAAATGACGTGCAGAGATCCTAAAACAGTTTATAAAATGACGTGTCTTCTTTCAGAATCAGCTGTGTTCAGAAAACATTCAGGAAAAAGGGGGAAACTGTGGAGGCTCTCAGAAGTAAGAACATTTTAGCTTTTTTAGCTGCTCTTCAGATGCAGAGGAGCAGTAGCCAAATTGTTGAGTGGTCTTTTGTGTTTCAGTTCGGGCTTTTTGGTTTCTTTTAGTGGGGTGGGACCTCGGAGCGTGAATTCCAGATGTGCTTGTGGGTGTCTTCTCTCACCGCTTCGGCAGCAATCTTGCTTAGAAATGGGAGCCCCAAAAAAGGAGCCCCCTGCGGCTCTAAAGACACTGGCCCCGTTATTCCTTCTCCACCCGGGTCATTAGCGATAAATGATTTTCCCTGCCCCGTCACCCGGATCTTTTCATCCCGTTTTCCCGTGTGGCTTTTAAACCAGCCACCTTGCGGCTGGGGCTGGGCCGTGGAGGTGAGGAGGCATCCCCTGGAGCCGAGCCGAAATGCATACCCCATATGTCCCTATTTGAATTTACCTTCGCGGTAGGAGCCGGCACCGGGTGCCACGAGCGCATCGCTGACGTCTTCTTTCTCTTTTTCTGCCCCGGGGACCAGATTTATCCTTCGACATCTACGAAGGGCAGATCACAGCTCTGCTTGGGCACAGCGGGACGGGGAAGACGACGCTGATGAACATCCTCTGCGGGCTGTG
>NW_009711895.1:6743-8890 GCF_000703405.1 Apaloderma vittatum
TTGCAAAAACAACACTCTTCATTTCTTTTATTATGTCATGATGCACCAATTTATTTATTTTTTCTCTGAAAGAGCCCATTTCAGCATTGCATCCGTGTCACTTTGCTCTCTGGCTGTGGAAAAAAAATCGCTCGGTTGATCACTCTTAGCTTTTTTTTTTTTTTTTTTTTTTTTTCTGTCGGTGGAGTCTCTGTCTATGGGCACAAAGTCTCCGAAATCGATGAAATGCTGGAAGTGCGACAGATAGCGGGGGTGTGTCCCCAGTCCGACATACACTTCGATATATTAACCGTGGAGGAGAATCTCTCCATATTTGCTGCAATTAAAGGGATCCCTCAGAACGATTTGATACAAGAGGTAAGCCAGCTGGGCACACATATACTCTCTTATGTCTTCATTTTTAACCTTTAGGACAAGCTAGCTTTAATTACAGATACTTCCTTAAGACAAGTTTGCAGGGAAATATTACTTGACAGTAATGTAGACAAAGAGGTACAGGCAGGTGTTTTTACAAAGACAAACTTAATTTTTCCTAGGAAACTAAAATGCTCATGAAAGATTTTAAATCCTGGCCTTTGTGTTCAAGCATAGACACCTTTTAACTTCTTCAGGTTTGCTGGAGCTTGTGAATGTTGAACAGTTCATTTTAATGTTAGTTATCTGCTTTTAAAAAAAAAAAATAGGTTGGGTTTTTTTCCTTTAACAACAAGTGTGTTTCTTCTGTTTTAAAGGTGCAGAAAGTGTTGTTGGATTTGGATATGCAGCCTATCAGAGACAACCAAGCTAAAAAATTAAGCGGGGGGCAGAAGAGGCGGCTGTCGGTGGGAGTTGCTGTTCTCGGGAACCCCAAGGTGGGTGGGATGGAGCCGATCCTGACCTGGCACCGCTAAAAGGCTGAAGGGTCGAGATCTGATGCGTATAACAATGTACAGAACGCAGAAATCACTGCTGTAAGAAACTGTCCCTTGAACAAATGCACCCCCTCCCTTTCTCACTTATGGTTTAAACAATTAAAAGACTATCAAGAGCTCGACTTTAGAGCTTGAGGGTGCTAATGGCTTAGGTAGCTCTGGATTTATCTCGTGAAATAAACAGGGGGACGAGTTTTTTGTCATTTCTGACAGGTGATAAGTTTAACTCCTGACAGTATTGGAGACTTTCCTTGCAAAGCCCCGCGGGCACTGGTAGCTGGGACGGTGCCAGAGAGCTCTTTTGTGTTACAGAATTATTATTTCTGGCCTTTAAGAATGGGGCCTGCTTTCAGGTCTTTATTTAAAAATGATACATGTGGCAGTTCACTGGGATTTCCAAAGCACGTGTGTGTGTTTAACCAGCCTTAAGAGGAGCAAGCCCATAGCTAAATGTAATTGTGGTAGAGATGGAGTAAATCAGACCATGGCAGTAGTTTACTGTGTGACTTTTCCATTTGTCACAACAGGAGGGGAGTTTATTCTGAGCGCTTTGCTTTACTCTGGGATGTTTGCTTTAGGTTTTAGAGGACTAACCAGCAGAATTCAAACCGACAGTCCAGGATCTGTCCCTCGGGCAGGATGTCCTGAGGTCGGCGCTTTGCACGCTTTGCCTTTGCAAACGCTTCTTGGTTTTGCCCAAAGGTTTTGCTGCTGGATGAGCCGACGGCGGGTATGGATCCGTGCTCGCGGCACATCGTCTGGAACCTCCTGAAGAACAGGAAAGCGGATCGCGTGACCGTTTTCAGCACCCACTTCATGGATGAAGCCGACATCCTGGCCGGTGAGCCCTGCCGCAAGCCTCTGGGTTGCACCCAGGGACAGTTGCCTGCTGGAGCAAAGTGATGCTCCTCTCGCTGTGGCATACACCTTTATTTGAAATAGATAATTAGTTTTTGGTGAAAATTAATTTCTAGTTGACAAGACCTTCTTGATTTATTTTCTTTTTTAAATTTTCTTTCCTAGATCGTAAAGCTGTGATTTCTCAAGGGATGTTAAAATGCCTTGGATCCTCTCTTTTTCTGAAAAGCAAGTGGGGAATTGGCTACCGCTTGAGGTATTCCTTTTGTGTGGCATCTGCTCCATGGCGTCGTGTGGTTTTTATTTATCGTTTTCTCTTGCAATCTATAAGATAGCACTCCCTGCCCTCACCTCACAGAATCACAGAATGTCAGGGGT
>NW_009711896.1:0-2876 GCF_000703405.1 Apaloderma vittatum
TGCTATAATCACCTATTGTACTTTCTTAAGACAGTCTGTTACTACATATCCATGTTTTTTTAAATCTTGTTTTATATCCCTGCCTGATATGTCTTTAGCAATATTACTTAACAGCAACAAAAGAAGTGGTTTATTCACAGGGAAAAAGCAGTCATCATACTCGCACCCCAATTACCAACTGAACTACCAAAGTGGTTCTGGTTTAAGGTGGTTACTAAAACCAACATTTTCGCTCATGCCTGCCTGTTTCAGCGCACTACAGAGCACCAATAGTTTGTTGCCATGACACGTTTACCTTCCCAATATTGCAGATGGCAGCAAGGACAGTGGGATTCCTCTGGAGGGCTGCTGGATGAACCATCTGCTGCTGTGCTCAAAAAGGGGTGAACCCAGCACAGAAAGTCAGATGCTGCCACTCAGAACCCAGCTGCTGAGACGACAGTGTCAATGTGTCCTCTGTAGCCAGATGGGAATGTAGGGGAAGTGAGGCATCTCAGGGATATTGTCAGAACCAGAGGAAAAGTGACCCCACAGGAGGATGTGACATGGCCCAGAGCAGAACTCAAACCGGAGTTAAGCAGCTACTTCGCATTGGAAGATTTTTGCACCTTCCCTGAAGCGTTAGAGTAATGCTTTCTGCTGAAATACAATGACAATGAAACAGAAAGACAATGTTTTATTTTCTACAACCCTAAATGTCTTTGTCTAAACATTACCTAAGTGGAAAAGAATGCAACCCAAGGAACAATTTGCACCCCTATCCTCAAGCAGAGTATTCTGAGTTTAGAATGAATTAATTTTTCCATTCTGTGCTCAGCTCAACTCTCATTAAATGCAAAAAAAAAAAGAAAAAGAAAAAAGAAAAAGGATATTGTGGTCAACTCTTCAGAAGATAAGACACCTTCAGATCACAGGAGTTGCTTTTGCTAAATGAATGTGACATTCCAGGAGATCCAGACGCATTCTTTCATATCCCTCTGCAGGAGGTGTAGCCCATGGATCACAGCTCCAGGGAGAGCGCTCCTAGGGGAAGAGGAGAGCAGCAGCACGGTGACACAGACACCTCCCGCTGGAAACAGGAATTTTGTTTTGTGTTGGAAAGCAAGAACTCACATGATGACATGAAGAGACAGAGAAAATTCTTCATATGCTTCGCACTTCCAACTGACTTCAGGCATTTCCTTCTCATCCTCAAATGAACACAACTGTGTGTATTGTGCAGGGCTCCCCAAAAGGAAGAGAAAAGACAGGGGTTTCACTTGCTACAAAACATAACATGTCACGTATCACTACTTGGAGCAAAGTCCTGTGGTAAAAGTGCTGCCAGAAAGTAATTTCTCCCAATACACAGAGCCCTGAAAAAACCTTTTACCCAACTGATTTTCTTCAGCAGCAAAGAAAGGGAGGGAAGTCCTTTATAGACTGACCCAGTGAGACCTCTCCTGGAGTATCGAGATTCCTCTTGAAACTCAGTTTATGATTTCTTTTTTATAAATGCAAAATCTCCTCAGATGTTCTTTGTTGTATTAGATGACTTGTTAAGCAAAGAGAGTTTGAGAGGCAAGGGCAGGGGAGTTTTTTGTTTAACTGAGGTACAAACAAAGGTTTGAATTCTACTCCTACTCCTTCAGACAAAGTTGAAAAACTTCAAAGGAAAGCAAAAAAAAAATATGAAAATGTCATTTAAAAGCAGACTGATTTAAATTTTGCTGTGTAATATTTCAATCATTAAAGGTATTGTCTTTTACTAGAAAGAAAGATCACATATTGGTAACTGGTCTACTCGTTTTATTTTTGTCCAACAGACTCTGCATGCAAAATGGGGTTAAAACTACTTTTCTATATCATTTTGTTTACAGGTCAGGCAGACCTGCTTTTTATTAGAAAGATGTGACTTCTGTAATTAAAATATCATTACTTTAATTAATAATCAATAATTAGTTTAACTATTTTTGCTCTTCTAGATAGAGGAACTGCATTTCTGACAATGTATGAACTGAAAAGGCACCCTAGCAAAATGCTGGAAGAGTTAACTATAAAGACAAATTATTTTCTGAAGATTATCCTTTATAGCAGCCTTCAAAGATTCTGTTTTCCATTCTTCAAGAGTCAAGCTTGTTCACAGTTCACATCAATTTCTGGTCCCACACTAAGGAGCTAAAACCTGTAAAAAGCAGGATGTTATTTCTTTCTTCTTCACTCTGCTTTTGCTTAGCTGCTGATACAAGCGTAGGGAGTTCTGTGTGTTGGGTTTGCCTGACCAGATTTCAGTAGCTGGGGAGCCTGTAGGGGCAGCTTCTGAAAGAAGCTGCTCAGAGTTTCCCCAAGGGCTGATAGAGCCAATCCCAGCCAGCTCCAAATACAGACAGAATCGTAGAATGTCAGAGGTTGAAAGGGACCTCTAGGGATCATCTAGTCCAAGCCCCCTCCCAGAGCAGGAACCCCTAGGGCAGCCACACAGGAACACGTCCAAGTGGGTTTTGACAGTCTCCACAGAAGGAGACTCCACACCCTCTGGGCAGCCTGTGCCAGGGCTCCATCACCCTCACAGTAGAGAAGTTTCTCCTCATGTTGAGGTGGAACTTCCTATGTTCTAACTTAAACTCATTATTCCTTGTTCTATTACTGGACACCACTGAAAAGATGTTGTTTTCTTCCTCTTGACACTCACCCCTCAGATATTTATAAATGTTAATAAGATCCCCTCTCAGCCGTCTCCTTTCAAGACTAAACAGCCCCAGTTCTCTCAGTCTCTTCATAGGAGAGATGTTCAAGTCCCTTAATCATCCTTGTAGCTCTCTGCTGAACTCTCTCCACTGTTGGCCAAGACTGTCAGTGATGGTGCGAAATTCTCTGTGATAATATATTTAAAAAGT
>NW_009711897.1:0-927 GCF_000703405.1 Apaloderma vittatum
CCTATTTTCTAAGCTAAAATGTATTAAAATAATCCCGTTATAACAAAAAAAATCTATTATGTACTCTTCCTCCTTAGCTAATCTATGAGACATCTCCAATTAGTTGTAAAAGTCTTGGAGAAAACTACAAGGAGATAACTAGCCCCATGGTGCATTTGGGGCTCATTACATGAGCCTCAGGCACTCACAGGAGACTGAAGAAACCACTCAAGAAGTCTAAGTTAGAAGCAAAACTCCAAGTACTTGGAAGTATTAACCAGTATTAATCACTCACTTGCCAGTTCTCTCTGGCCATTCCTTGCAACACAGTGCCATGGGATGATCCCTGGAACCTTCTGGGTGTCCTGTCACACCACAATTTTACCCTCTGAGTGAGAATTCCTTTTGACTACATGCAGTCTGAGCCTTCCAAGATGCACTTTGTGGAGGTTTTCTTCTCCTCCCATTCCAGTAAAACCTCCACCATCTCTAAAACCACCCTCCAAGCACTTGTATGCAACTGGTGCAGTGCCTGCAGCGTCCTCCTTCACCAGGCAAAAGAAACTCCAGACCCTTAGCCTCTCTACACAGGCTCCAAAATGCATCCTGGCAGATTTCTTCTGGATCCTCTGCAGTTTCTCCCTATTCCCAGTTGACTGGACTTTATGAAACGTGATGCCCATCTAAAGAAATGCTGGAAAGGGGATCCAGGGAACTACAAGCCTGTCAGCCTGACCTCGATGGCAAGGAAGGTTGTGGAGCAGACCCTCTTGAGTGCCACCATGAGACATGTACAAGACAACCACATGCTCTGGTCCAGTCCCCATGGGTTTGTGAAAGGCAGGTGCTCCTTGACTCACCTGATCTCCTTTTATGACCAGGTGACCTGCTGAGTGGATGAGGGAAGCTCTGTGGATGGGGTCTACCTGGAGTTTAATCAAATATTTG
>NW_009711897.1:1394-1945 GCF_000703405.1 Apaloderma vittatum
TGGATCATCAGTGCAGTGAGTAAAGACCCTGGTGTGATGTGCTGCGTGTTCACACAGTGTCTGCAGCTGTGGGGTAGAAGAACGGACAGAGCTTCCTGCTCTGATGGCATCTGGTGACTGACGCCTCTGACTGACGGGAACCATCAGTGGCACAAAGGCACCAAATCACACTCCCTGCAATGTCCTCTGGGGTCTGTCACACACCTGCCCTGAATGGGAATGGTTTTTGTGTGGGACCTGTGATTTCCATGCCAGCCCTGGCATCTCCTGTGGCTCTCTGGGCCTGGATTTCAGCACTGAATTCAGGAGCTGCCCTAAATCCTGTAACACAATGTGGGTCTGAACATTACACCAATGTAAGAAATAAAGATTTAGTACCTCCAAGAGATGGAGAAGAGAGAGACTGAGCTCTGCCTATGGCACGTGACTCCATTCCGTTGGATGAATATCTCTGTAGGCCACTCTGACCATGGGGAGGATGAACAGGTTCAGTTGCCCTTAATTTCAGCATCAGCTGTCATTTCAGTTGGCCAAAGGGAAGTCCTAAGCGC
>NW_009711897.1:2189-2478 GCF_000703405.1 Apaloderma vittatum
CCCTGCACATAACTTTGACCATGTGTGGAACCTCAGATGTCACCAGACATTTGGATTGGGAAGCCTCACTGCCTCCATCCATCTCCATTCATCACCATGAGGGTACAGAAAAGGAGCTCACTTGCAGGGACCGAATTTGTGCCCCCCTGAAGTGAGCAAGAGGGATCCCTCATTGTGGCAGGCAAGGAGGGGGATGAGATGCCTTGATTGACTCAGCTGAGTCCCTTCCCTTGGTGGATGTGACGGAGATCCTTGCCCGTCCCTGTCTGGGTGTCCTGCCTGATAATAG
>NW_009711898.1:0-313 GCF_000703405.1 Apaloderma vittatum
TGCAGAACTCTACACTTGTCCTTATTGAACTCCATGACATTCTCCTTTGCCCAGCTCTCCAGCCTGTCCAGATCCCATTGGACGGCAGCACAGCCTTCCTGTGTGTCAGCCACCCCTCCCAGTTTCGTACCATCAGTGAACTTGCTGAGGGTGCACTCTATCCCCTCATCCAGGTCATTGATGAAGATACTGAACAATGACCTGGATGAGAGAACAGAACATCACAGGCATCTTTCCCAGTATACAAATATTGTGCTGTAAAAGCTATTCTGTATCTTGTGCACTGGCTCACAAACAGAACTATGTGTTAAAC
>NW_009711898.1:617-1556 GCF_000703405.1 Apaloderma vittatum
CTTCTTGCCTTTTTTGAAGACTGGAGTGATATTGGCTTTTTTCCAGTCCTCAAGCACCTCTCCAGTTCCCCATGATTTTTCAAAGATGAGGGAGAGTGACTCAGCGACAACATCAGCCAACTCTCTCAGCACATGTGGATGCACCCCATCGGGGCCCATGGATCTGTGTGTTTTCAGTTTTTGCAATAGTTCTCTAACCAAATCCTCACTGACCAGTGGAGAGTCATCCTCACTCCAGTTTTGCTCCCTTACATCCAGTGACTGGAATTCCTGGGGACTGGCCTTAGGAGTAGAGGCTGAGGCAGAGAAGGCATTCAGTAATTTTGCCATACCTGCACCCTCTGTTATCATATCTCCTGCCTCATTTAGCAGTGAACCCACCTTTTCCCTACTCTTCTTTTTCTCATTGATGTATTCAAAGAAATTTTTCCTTTTCTTTCACTTTCCTAGTCAGACTAAATTCCAAGAGAGCCTTGGCCTTTCTTCTTGATTCTCTACATAGTCTGGCCACATTTCAATAATCCTCCCAATTAACCAGACCCTTTTTCCACTTACTGTAAATTTCCATCTTCCATTTGAGTTTTTCCAGGACCTCCTTGCCTAACCATGCGGGTGTCTTGCCTCCTCTGTTTGATTTTCTTTTTGAGGGAATGCATTTATCTTGAGCCTGGTGTAGGCAGAGTTTGAATGTTGACCAGCTCTCTTCTGCCCCCCCTACCTCCTAGAATCCTAGCCCAAGGGAAACTTCTAAGTATATCTCTGAAGAGGACAAAGAGCTCTCTCGAAGTTCAGGGTAGAAATTTTTCTTATGACCTTTTTTTTCCCTAACAATACTGAACTCTAACATACCATGGTCACTACAACCAATACTGTCCCTCCCATGACCTGACCTTCATAGAATTCTTTACATTGGAAAAGACCTTTAAGACCATCAAGTCC
>NW_009711899.1:0-8778 GCF_000703405.1 Apaloderma vittatum
ATGAGGTCCCCACTGTCCCACAGCCTGCAGCGGGAAAGGGAGGTAACAGGAGCGCAGTGAGAGGGGGGCAACACGCTGGGACGAGACCCCAGAAGCTGTAGAGATTCACTTGAGCCTCTCTGGGCTGTAGAACAGAAAAAGCAGATGCTCAAAACGGGCACCTCTAGCTCACTGCTCCCTCAACCTGTTCCTGCAGTGCCCAAACCAGCCAGGGCAACGCACTTGGACCCCAGCGCCTCAGAACCCAGAGCGCCAGCGCGCAGCTGCAGAAGGGGAAACAGCTGGCCCAAGGTGCTAGAGGAGTCAGTGGATGGGAAGTTAATTCTGTCATGAGCTCACCTCTCTTCCAAATGACTCCTGCTGGCTAACAGGACAAATACTTATAGGCAAAAGTAAAATGAGACTGCACAGTTACCATGCTCCTTTTAGCTACTGCATCCAAAATGAAGAGAGGGAAATAAAATCCATTATGTAGGCTGCTGGTAATTTCAAAATAAGAGCTGAATCAACACTTGCCGATACGTGCTAAGCAATAACTTGCAGCTCTCTCTACAAATGTAATGTGGGAGACACCCGTCACCTCAGGACTCAACTGGAAAGGGCCAAACTCACTTCAAGTGACTCAAGCGTGCTAAGAGCAATTATATCCACAGCTGATTACCAACAGTCAGTCAACATAAGCTAATTTATCCAATTGTCAAGATCCAAAGCAGAAAGCGTCTACTTTTTCAACTAAGTTTCCAGTCATTATATCCCACATAGAAAGAATTTTGCATGGAAGTGAAACAGAGCCCATGCTTCTACCAAAATCAGAGAGATGGAGAAAAAAAAGGCAAAGTCTAACACAGTTCGTTTTAAATTGGCCACTTCAGACTGATGTGCAGTTAAGTCTTTAGTCACGAGAGGTAGAAGCCATTAAAGAAGACATCTTTTCAACTGACAATAAGAATATTTTTCAAGTGGCTAATTAGCTGCTGATCTCATGTATATTCTGTCTCTTGCAGAGGTTAAATGCAAACCCCTCTACCCAAAAGATGTCCTACAAGGTTTGCCTGGCCAGAGTCATGTCCGACACTGAGCAAGAAAGGGGTATCCGAAGTGTGGATTTTTCCCTTCCATATTCTCCCAGTGCAAGGGCAATTTCAAAGGAACCCAGGAGATTCTGCAGTTGTCTGATGAAAACAGTGCATTTAATGCTTACCTTGTCCAAACCTGAGCAGTATTAAGTTAATTAAATTTCTAGCACATTAATACTTTTAAAAATACATCACTTATTTAAGAGGATCTGAGGGTCCCTAAAACAGCTTAATCTCTGAGAGATCCTACCTTCTTGTTTTGGCTGTTTCTTAACCTAATTCAAACACATATTTTTGACGGTTACAGTTTAAATGGAATGTTATACTTTTTATATATCCCACATAACCACAAGCCATGGATATACTTAACCAGCTCTATATGGTCATATAAACTAAAAGCTCATAGAGCTTTCTAAATTCAACCTACTAGCTGCTATATGCTTTAGTCATATAAAGTCCACCACTCAAAAATATGCCACAGAAGAACCAGAGAGAGATGACACAGTCACACACACGCAGCACATAATCTACCTGTATCTAGATTAGAGCTCTCTGTCGCGCTGTGTTCTTTTTCCAGAGCCGCAGAATTTTCCCACTGGTCTTCAAAGCCAATAATCTCCAACATGTGCCGACGCATCCAGGTGGTCTGACCTGTTGATTGCCATAAAACCTGTGGGTAAAACAGAACTAGATGATCAGACTTGCTCACTCATTCAATCCTCACGATTACATTTTTCCTCCACTTGCCAAAATACAGGGAGACAGCAAGCACTGTCCAAGTAGAAGACCACCTAACTCATATATAGATTTTAACACACACGTCGTCGAATCTTGAAGCATATCATCTTTATTAACTTGCTCTCTTGGTTACACCCAGATCCTTATTTAAAAAAGAAACACCAACTTTGCAACCACTACAGATCTCATCTAGCACAGCAGCAGTAGTTAAGCATGGCCATTCCAAAAGCACCCAGCAGCAGGTGCCTTGGGACAAAAATACAAAGGAAGAACGTAACCAACCGTACCTCAATGCAGATGAACTGGTCTTGAGACACAAACTACTTGGTGAATGCAAATGTAAAGAAAACTAGCTGTCCCTACTAACTCTACCTTCTATTGGTTATGCTTTTACACCATGGTCATTCACTAACTCTCTCATACAGGTTTTATGTTCTTGACAAGCATGTTTCAAAGATGGCTTTGTCCAAGTTACTTCTCAAAATCAAAACCATTTTTTAATAGCTTCCCATGACTGGTTTTACATTTAACCTTCTGAGTAGAAGGATGACCCAGCAACAGCAAGTATGACATATCAATAACTCAAAAAAAACACCAGAAAAAAACAGAGGCTGCCTGATTGACTGAGCTCTTTTGGAGTTCCATCAGTGCTACTAGGACTGAAGAGTTGAAGAGATAAGATGCTGAAAGAGTTTAAGAAAACACAATATGGAAGGAAATTGAGTTAAATTCTACACACAACATCAATTAGTCTGCAACGAAACCCTGACCTAAACTAGTTATTTACCAAATATTACCTCAAAGGAGTCATGGAAAGATATGACTGAAGGACCAGACATAATAGTAATTTTTTTTCCTTTGGAGAAGCAAAGAAAACAACAGGAAACAGAGCAACAAAAGAATGATGAGAGGAGGTAGCAAACAGGCTCATGACAGACTGGCCCCAATCAGAAATGCGTATTATTTGCATTTTACACACAGAAGACTGACAGCGAGCCTCAGGCAGGGTGAGCTGCAAAAGCAGAACTAATTGAAAACAATCAAAGTTTTAACATAGACCAGCGAGAAGCAGTTCTTGCAACTTGAACTCACTAGTCACCAGCAGACAAACTGTCAATACAAAGCGTCATACACAAGATATGAAGGAGAAACAGAGATAAAAATTGAGTTTCCCTTCAAAGAGAGACTGATGACAAAGGCCCAGAAAAGCAGAGGTAATGATTGTATTATAAATTGTATTATATATACAATTTTGAGATACTGGCTTCCTGGTATCAACCTGCAGAAGAAATCCCAAACTCATCGAATGGTTTGACTCACAAGTTTCTCACATAACTCTGGGGGACCGCTACAGACAAATACACACATATGAACATAAAGAGCAGGGTAAAAATGAACACCCCCAAAGACTGCTGGTATGTTGCCAACTTCTTAAACAGACTGAAGGACAAGGAACACTAACAGTGGCAGAAATCAGGTACTTGCAAACTTATTCACTGAATATTTACTACCATTTAGATCTGGCTTTGCCAGTGGCACGAGTCTTATGGAAGACTGTTACTGAAAACAAGCCTGAAGGGAGCAATTGCAAGTTCATTCAACCTAATTAAATTGAAAAATGAATGAAAAAAATCACCTATGCATGGTCCAAAACTAGAGAAGAATTTTACTTGAATGTTGAATAAACACAAATGAAAGCAAAGCAAACTGGTAAGGGGGGATAGACGGGTACAAATCTGGAAGTTGTCACAACTGAGAGGGAAGCAAAACTCAGTTTGGAGGAGAGAAATTAAAGACATGCCAAGTAATCTGTCAGAGACAGTTAGAAAGCAGGAAGGAGTCAGGTTATTCAGTGGTGTTTCCACGTGACTGACAAACACTAAAGCCATTGCTTCTAATCTGAGAAAAAAAAAATGATTAAATGAATCATCACTACAGCTTCATGACTTTGACTTCAGTAGTATGCAAACCTTTAAAGCATCTTTTAGTGGAAAGAATAACTGGAAGTGTTCAAGTTAAATAATAAATTTGAATTAACTGGTAAACTTGCTTCACGTTTCAATTCTGACAGACTGACGCATTAGCTCTCTTTGCTGAAGTAACTGATTTTCTAGATTAAGAAGATTGACTTCAGTTGTCAACTTCAGCAAATCACATGGTGTCAGGTGGTAAATTATTAAACGAGAGAAGAAAGTGATTATGTGGAGGAACTGCGGGCAAGAAATCTGCTCAACAGAGCCCAAGAATTCAGGAGTATGAGGGGGAAAGAATGGGACTAGACGAGAGTGCAAATAAGATGGGCAAGCCATACTTGCACAGCATGTGCTGCTCTGACGGTCTCAATACAAGAACATACTGGTTATATCCATCACCAAACAAACAGAAAAGGGTGGAAGCATCCCTCTTGCCCATGCACATTTCAGAGCATTTTAACCTGCTGGTTTAACTTACATCTGCAAGAAGTGCTCGAAAACTAGAGGGCGGTTAAAGAACCTGGATCAGAGTAAGTCAAAATTACTGAAAGGCAACTGGAAAAATGTGTCCTAGAACCAGTTCTCACTGAATATACAGAAGACTATCAGAAGGAAGAAGCAGTTTGTAACTGGCTGAGGGAAAAAAAACCCACAACCCAAAGAACATTCACACAATTTCCCTGTGCACAAGAAAGCAAAGAGAGACAATAGGAGAAAAGAAATAAGTCAGTGTTCAGTGTTTTTAACTGGCTAATTTTTATTTGGCTGTAAATGAAAACAATGGCATTGCACAAAAAATGGGCTGTAGCCCAAGAAAAAACTGACAGCACATTTAAAGGAGACAGTCTTCAAACACACAGAAAGTAATGTCAAATTCTCTCTGGAAAGGCTGGAAATGAATTTTAAATTACAGCAAGAGAGATTTGGAAAGAGTATTAGGAAATGATGCATTTCTACAGCAAGGCTTTTCAGCTATTGATTTTTGAACATCAGCAACACAGAGCTTTGCACTAGCACGGCACTTGAGTCTATTTGCAGGCCATCTGTATTTACAGGAATAGGCTTGAAGCAGTGTCAGGGTTTAACCCAGCAGGCAGCTAAACGTCATAAAGTAGTTCGCTCACTCCTCGTCCCCCCAGTGGAATGTGAGAGAAAATTGGATAAAAACTGAGCATAGTTTGAAGTGGCACCTGAAGTACAGCTACGACCAATTAAAGTGGCCTCAGACTCCTTATTTATCATCTGCAAGACCAGCATATGCATTTTTGCAAATTGCTTGGGAGGGAGAAAACAAAAGACAACAAAAAATCCCAAACCCACAACTGCACACACTAACATTTGCAGTGATTACACAGTTTCTTGTTTCCCTGGTTGCTATCATAATTTAATAAAGATTTCACAAACTGAATTATAGCCCTGTTCGCAGCCAACACAATGCTGGACTGAGCAGAGGACACCAGCAGTGACAGCCCTCTATCTGTGACAGATGACAGCCAGCTAAAGCTTGATTTTTAAGAGAATAGAAATGATGCCTCCAGCTGCAGTGTTTGGGACGCTCATAAGCATGCTCAAAGTGTGAGAACAGCAGTCAGATAGCAGAAATAACCATATACAGATTGGAGCGACACACAAAGCCCACCAGCTTCCCCACTGCATAGTCAAAACAAAAGCTCAGCTCTCACTGAACATGCCTAGCCTTCAGGACTGAGAATTCTCAAGGAAAATATCTAGGCAGGAGCAGCCACCTCCCTGTGCCCACAAAAAGGCTGGAACAGCACTCAAATGCTCTCTCACTCCCAGGCTTGTGTCCAAGCCCTGCTGCTCCAGCACCAACAGGATGTTCCAGGAGTGGCAAGAGCTGGATGCCTCAAGCCAAGAGCTAGAGATCTGCGAAGGGAACCTTGTGGTTCGTGTTTACCACAGGTTGCCTGATTAAGGGGAGCCTATTGATGAAGCCTTCTTATTCCAGCCACAGGATTGCAAGATACGTTACTGGACCCATTGGTCACCACCACAAGTGAGCTAATCAGAGACACTAAAACTGGAGGCTGCCTGGGCAGCAGCACTAGGGCACTGGTGGAGTTCACAGTCCCAAGGTATATGGGACAGGCAAAAAACAAAGTCAGGACCCTGAATTTCAGGAAAGCAAACTTCCAGCTGTTCAAGGAATGACAATGGGACTGCCTGGGAAACTGCACACAGGGACAAGGGAGCAGAACAGAGCTGGCAGACCTTTAAGGACACTTTCCATAAAGCCTAAAAGCTCTTGATCCCTAGGTGTAAGAAATCAAGCAAGGAAGGCAAGAGACCAGCACGGATGAGTCATGACCTGCTGGTCAAACTAAAGGGCAAGAAGGCAATGGAAGGCACATGCAGTGGAAGCAGGGGCAGAGATCCTCCTAAGAGTATACGGACACTGCCCAGTGGTGTCGGGATGGGGTCAAGGCAGCCAAGGCACAGCTAGAGCTGACCTTGGCAAGGTATGCAGAGATTATTAACAAGGGCTTCTGTAGCTATGTCGGCCAGAAAAGGAAGGTCAAAGAAAGTGTACACTGCCAGTGAACAAGATTGGTAAACCGGTAAGAACAGATGAGGAGAAGGCCAAGATACTCAAAGTTTTTGTCTTAGTCTTCACTGGCAATCTCTCTTCCCACACCTCTCTCAAGGCAGGGACTGGGAGAGCAAAGTCCCTCCCACTGTCAGGGAAAATCAGGTTTGTGACCACCTGAGGAGCCTGAACATACATAAGTCTGTGGGACCTGACAAGATGCAGCAGACTCCTGAGGGAATTGGCTGATGTAGCTGTCAAGCCACTCTCCACGATATCTGAAAAGCCATGGCAGTCAGGTGAATGTCTGGACGGATGTCAGTGACCAGTGGTGTCCCTCAGGGGTCTGTACCGGGACCAGTGCTGTTAATATCTTCATCGGCAACATAATCAGTGGGATCAAGCGCACCTTCAGCAAGTTTGCAGATGGCACCAAGCTGAACTGAGGTGTGTGAGGGACAGGAGGGACAAGGATAAGCTTGAGAAGTAGGTGCATGTAAAGCTCACGAGGTTCAACAAGACCCAGTGCAAGGTCCTGCACCTGGGCTGGGACAACCCCAGGTATCAATACAGTCTGGGGGATTAATGGATTGAGTGTATTCTTGCAGAGAAATATTTGGGGGTACTGGTAGATGAAAAACCAGACGTGTGCTTGCAGCATGGAAAGCCAATTGCATCCTGGGCTGCATCAGAAGTATGGCCAGCAGGTCCAGGGAGGTGATTCTCTCCCTCTGTTCTACTTTTGTTAGACCCCACCTGGAGTACTGTGTCCAGCTCTGGAGCCCCCAACACATGGAGCTGTTGGTGCAGGTCCAGCGGAGAGCCACAAAAAAACAATCAGAAGGATGGAACACCTCTCCTATGAGAAAAGACTGAGATATTCAGTGTTTGTTAATCCTGGAGAAGTAAGGCTCCAGAGAGACCTTATAACAGCCTTTCAATACTTAAAGGAGGCTTATAAGAAAGGTGGAGACACTTTTTAGCAGGGCCTGTTGCAACAGGACAGGAGGTAATGGTTTTAAACTGAAAGAGGATTTAGACTGGATATAAGGAAGAAATTCTTTACAGTTAGGATGGTGAACCACTGGCACAGGTTGCCCACAGAGCTAGCGGAAGCTCCATCTCTGGAGACATTAAAGGTCAGGTTTGACGAGGCTTTGAGTAACCTGATCTAGTTGCAGACATTCATGGTCATTGCATGGAGGTTGGACTGGATGATCCTCAAAGGTCCCTTCCAACCCAAACTATTCTGTTTCCTCCCCCTCCTCAAATATTGAGATCTGTTGCCTGATCTTTGGCACTGTCTTAGCAACTCAACTGCAAACATGCAGCTCTAACAGCTCTTTTCTGATTTAAAGTCTACTCACTCAAAACACAGTTTTGAAGGGAAATATAACCCAGCATACACTTGCAGTTCAAAAGAAACAGCTACGTAGGCCATGTCCAACCCAGTGATAACACCAGCATGCTGTAAGTAGTCACGTACATACCAAGGCTTAAGACATTCAAGCACCTTTTGCTGCGTAACTCCTTAGTGCCAGCTAGCCTGTTCCCAAACCACCCCCAAGATCAAACAAGGGCTAGGGACTGTTCCTAGGAGGAACTAGCCACCTGTTTGAGAAATCTTAGCAGGACAGCTTGTATCAAACCAGACTAGCCTTCTCAGAACCCACACTTCCGGCTCTGGAAGTTGACTTCTTGGCTAAGACAGATGTAGACAGTGCCCTACTGATGGTATGCCCATCGCCCAACTTCCTGCACATGAAGACACTAGGAAACCATCAGTCACCTCTGCCACATCTCTCTGCCAGCCCAGCCAGACTGCTACTACTACTGACCTACCTGCAGTGTGTGCATGCTATTGGTGCTCTGAAGAAACTCGCCTTCCTCGCCGGCTCTTACATCACCACAGTCTTCCAGCAAGCGGACCCTCATGCCGCGCACAAGGTTCGCCTGCAAGTACTCCACATAGTCACTGCGGTCTGCAAAGTCCGACGGCGTCAGGAAGGCATGGCCCCGTTTTTTGCAGGGACCCTGGTTTGAAGTGAGCGCAGGCATTTGGGGAGCAGCGCAGGCTGGGGCCTTGGGCAGGAAGATGGAGTGAGTGGTGCGAGGCCACAGCTCCTGCTGGGGCAGCAGCTCCGGGTTGTGGCTGTGGTCCCAGCCCATCACGTGCACCAGCTCCAGGATGAGGTTGGCCATAGCCATGCTGAACTCAAACTCCTGCTTCAGGCGGCTCCTCTCCTCAGAGAGCAGGCCGGGCGCGGCGTGGTCCTGCTGCTCCGCTCCCTGCTCCACGCCACTGCTGAGCTTGTCCATGAGAGAGGTGACACACAGGTAGCGCTTCACCAGCACAAACAGCAGCTTCCCGGGGATCTGCAATAGGCACAGCTCTCAGACTCTCGCCTGCAGAGGTCCTCCAGCCCCCAGCTCGCTCTGAGCC
>NW_009711900.1:0-15561 GCF_000703405.1 Apaloderma vittatum
GGCCGCGAAGGGTCGTCTCCAGCCCGACTCCAAATTCACCTGACTCTCACCAACCTCGGAGACGAACAGCTCTTACTCAGAAGCAATGAAGGAGTCGGGATGGCTCTTTTTCGTCTAAAAAACCCCGCCGCATCTCAGAACCAGACCTGAGGTTCAGGTGCCTCAAGTAAGACACGGTTTCATTCCAAACACCACCTCATAAACCCAAACCAAAGGGGCAACCTGGTTACGAAGGCACTTCTTTTTTCAAACTATATGCATGTCGTTTGTTTAGCATACAACGACACCAAAGTATCTAAGTTTTCAGGTCAAATATATACACGCACAGAAATAACAATAAACACAACAGGTACACTCAAAAGAATACACAAGCTGGTCTTACAGATTCATAAACCATCTGTCTATTTTCTTGAAAAGATAATCTTTCTGTAGCATGAAAAAAAAGGCTGCTGTAATTTGGAATAAGTATTTTCTGCAAAGAAAATAGCCGAGATTTGTACTATTCCAAACATACTGAAATTATTAAGATACTGTTGTCCTACTAGGACACTTGGAAACACTTGGAAAAAATAAGTTATCCATCACTCTAGCAATAGCATGGGGTAAAAAAGAGAGGAAGAATAACTTGAAAATCATTCTTCCAGCAGTAGTAATTTTACTCATTAAACACACTGCCAAATGTTATTCCATTAGGAACATAAAAAAAGCCCTCAAGGTGTCCTGGGAGAGTGCAAGTCTTTAGGGCATGAGCACGGACAAGGAGCTCACGTTGACTTTCTCTTGTATGACTTCCAGAGGAGGTGGTTTATATTTTTGTTGGCTTAACTGAATATGACACTGCAAAACACTGAAAAGGGTAGCAATTCTTCTGCAACTCGGAGAGACCGAATAAATTCTAAATTTTAAGAGATGTTGAACTGAAGCAGTGTTTTCACACTAAATCCCCTGAATCTAGTGTGTGGGGGGCTTCCAATAGATTTTACATCTGGGGGTGGGGAGGAGGAACCCAATAAAAAAACCAACCAACCAAAAACCCACCACCAAATTAGAGTAGGCAGGATGATTAATCACCTTGATCAATATACTAATACTTTTACAAAAAAAAAACCCCAACACACTAGGAACATTTCTTAACCTTGGTGAGAAGCACTAACAGCTGGCTACTTTATCCTTATATTCTAGGCAAAGTGCAGGCAGAGTGTTCTGTTATGTATCAGAATAAAAATCCTACTCAGATATCTTCGTTACTTACAGAAAATAAGCACTTCAAACATTTTCATTTACTGCAAATATTGACATATTTGCAAGACCTAATGTTACAGAAGGCAAAAATATACTCATTTTGCTTGTATGCATCAAATACAAGTAGTCTTTCAGATTATGGAAAAACTCTAAATTTTCTAAATCTTTCCCCAGAAGAATCTCTCTTACCTGTTACTCACCTACAGGACTTATTTCTGGATCATTTATTTCCGATCTATAATTTTTATCAGAGAACCAAAATTCAAAGTAGGATGGCAATTTCTAACTGTCAGTATTTTCTGTTTTACTCAGTATTTCTCTATTAACCTCAACGTAACAGAAAATGCTCCAAGTATTCTAACAAATCATGAGTTATTTTTCTTTTTAAACATATTTAATAACCCTTACTCAGTTGGAATAAAATTTATTCAAATTATTGGTTAGAAGTGGAAGAGCAAGAATGTTTACACCTTAAAACTGAAGCTCGAAACACTATAACATCATTACCTGACAGCTATTAAATGGCTTGCAAGAAGTTATTAGTGTTGCTTTTCTTTCAGAAGACCTACATAACAGTTCCACCCTTAGCATTCTCCCTGTAGTTGTACTTTGTTGTGTCTTTTTCTTTTTAACATAAACTTCCCCCTCACTCCCACAGGTTGTGTTTTGGTTTCAAGATCTATAATTGGGATATTTCACACAAGCACTACATCCAAAGAAAATTAAGACAGGCCTAAAAATACAAAATAATCCCAAAGGCTTCAAAAGGGGTCAAACCCACTGCGCTAAAAATAAAAGAATTTATGCATATTTTACTGAGGATTCTCTGCTAATGTACTGTTTTCCAACAGAGCACACAGAAAACACGACTGGGATGTTTTATGATAACGTTCACAAATGTCTTTAGTACTTCAGCACAAGTGTCATGCCACCAAAGATGACAAGCAGTAACCTGGAGGGGGGAGAAAAAACCCAACACAAAATAAAAAATAAAATGCAACCAAATAAAACACAAACCGCCTAAAAAAGCAACAAATCTCTACTAATATCATCAATGGAAATTAATTATAACAAATGAAAAGTAGTGTCAGGAAATACACCTGCTTACAACAGGCTGCAATGTTTTCACCACTGCAGCCTTCTTTGAAAGCTACAGACCACACATCACAGAAAAATACACACATGGTGAAACAGTGATTTTCTGTAGAAGACACACAAAGAGGATTAAGTAAAGGACTGTTAAAAAGAAGCGCTGAAATCGAAAACGTCCTCTAACTTTTTAATTGTACTAGTCTTGGGTCCATAAGCAATATAGCCTGACTTGTCATTTTAAATGAACCATCCTTTCGAACACACTTCCTTTCATAGGAGAAATGTGATTGTGAACATTACTGTTTTAGCAAATGCCAGTTTAGATACCAATGTCTGACATACCTGTGCACAGACAGTCCCACTGAGCTCTAACTGAATTCTGAGTCTAGTCAAATGAAGCTATGCCTACGTGTTACTGCTTTCAAGAGCAGAGAGAAAAATCTTCCAAAAGATGTATCAGAATTACTGTTTTAAATAAAGTTATTTTCAAAGTATACTTTCAGAAACTTGTACTCTAAATGAAAATTAAAAACTCAAAAGTATGGGCATTTTTTTTTGCATGAGGATAAAATATTTCTTAATACATCTTTCCAAAGAACAATTTTGGGATGACACTTCCTGTGTAAAAGAGTAGCATTTGGCAAATCACTTGTTTTTGAAAATACTGGAATTTGCAACAAGCAGTTTATACAGAATCTGTTTTCTGTTATTGTGTAATGGGTTTGGTACAAGGAGGAGTGTGGACTGCATACATACTAATACATACATACTAATATATAAATATGTGGCTGCATCAGTACTCTTATGACCTTGTCAGACATTTCAACATTGTATTTTTAGATTATTCTCTCATATCAACTGCACTGTTAAGATGGCATTTAATTCCATTATGCCCATTATAAAAAACAAAACCAAAACCCTCAAACAGTCCTCTGCTTCCACTGCAGCAGTTCTTTGAAAAAATACATTTTAAAAGTTCGTATTTAATTCTCAAATATATTTCCTTATTCAGAGCCATGAGCCAGCTTCATGTAATAAACAGAAAGGCACATCTGCATTTCACTTCCTAGATGCTATGTCAATTTTGAGCTTTTTTTGAACAACTTTGTTAAATTCTTTGTATTTGGGAATAGCATACACGTTGTGTCTGTCCCTGCTGTATACAGATTTTATTGTGCCTTCTCTCTGTTCTACTACAGCCTAGGTTATATGAGGAAAATAGAAGAAAAAAAAACTGAGCTGAATTGATCCCTTCTGCCCTAGCAGTGATGCCAGACACATAACAATGGCACTTCTGGTTCTTACACCTCAAGTGATTTTTTCATCTCAAATTTTCTTCTTCATTCAAGGAAAGGGGGGAAAAAAAAAAGTAATCACACATCAAATTGTACTATGAACAACAGACCTAGGAACTTCTGGTTTCCTACAGATTTATGTTCTATTTTGGTTTGTGTCTTTTCCCAAAGTAACTGCCCCAGCTCTCTCCCTATATCCTGTATGATTTCACTCTCCCTGCCTTTTGCATCTATCCGTTTCCCCACTCACACGCACATTCCTCTAACCACAGGTCTCTCTCCCTTTCCCGCCCACGTCCCCTGGTGCCAAACGCGTCTCACTGGCTGGACAGTATGTGCATATTGACTTCCCTCTTATCAGGCATAACAAGTTTACTGAACACTTCTGATCATAACACCCTTCACCTTTGGGGACATTAACACACAGCTCAGGACCTTTTAAACTGAAACAGTGTGACATCCACTCCATAATCTTACCAGACATCTAATCTTCAAGCCTGCTGATACATGCAGCTTGTCTTTGAAGTTTTACCTATTAGGAATTTGCCAAAATCCAAAACCTTACATACTACATCAGAGACAGAAACATTTTTAAAAAATCCTACAAAATAAAGGATACAACTGCAAAAGGAGTAGAGCAAAGAGCAACGTGGGGATGGAAAGTAAAGCTTCTACTCAACCAATTTTTACTTTGGGAGGGGGAGGAAATCTACTCAATATATACTAAAAAGTTATATGCGATCAGTAATGAAAAAAAGAGTTCCACAACAGGTAACAGTCCCATACAGCAGCGCTACCCACAAACACACTGCATTACAACTAAGCTGTGTCTGGAAGGAGCACTCTTGTTCTGTACACTAACACTGGCACTTGGTCTGCCCCCACAACCGCAGCTAGAACTGGCAAGAAATGAAGCCTATTTAAAAAGAAAAAAGAAAAAAAAAAAACAGAAAAGCAAGCAAAAACCCTGTAATCGGCTTTCAGCCAGTTTAAATTTCTACAACATCAGAGGAGTGTCAGCCAGTCCTGCCGTTAAGAAAAAGGCAAGGACGCACAAGGGTGGTGTTGAGAGAGAGAACTGGCCCTTCAAGAGTACCTGGCTGCCAGCCTCGCTTATCTGTAGCACAGAACTGTCCTCTTCATCTGCTCGTTAGTTACTCATCTAGAAGATTTTCATTGCAGACATCAATGGAAGTCTACCCGGCTGCACTGCTCCAGTCCTTAGGAAACTGTATTATTAGTCTTTCGGCACTAAGCAAAATAACGAACTTGAACAGAAAACAGTCAAGATAAGGCAGACTCTAAAAACATGTTACTTCACGTTTGACGGCAGTATCATTAAGCCAAACCCAATGTACGTGTCGATGAAGGCAGTAAGATGCCAGTGCAATATAAAAAAACCCTGTAGGCGTTACAGATACTACTGAGTGTAACAGCAGAAGAGCTGATGAGCCCAGGTGCCCGTGGGTGTGATAAAAGGCACACGAATTAGCCGACTGCACTGTACCAGATGTCTAGCAGAGCACTGTGACATGGCCTGCTATCAGAGCAGCTGGGAAAGGAACAGAGTCCTCTCTTGCTCCGTCCAGTGTAGTAGTCCGTGTGTAGTTCCTGACCTACAGCCGGACACAAGTGACTGTGCTCACTGCTATCGACAGACACATCCCTCAACAAGCCTGTCTGAAGGCAAACCTGCACAGTACTTTCAACCCCAGCCACATATTCTGGCAGCAGCTCTTCAACTAGAATATGATTCACTGTGCGGAGGGAAAGAAACACCAAATACTACTGTGCTTGTAGCCTGCTACTCCCTTATACTATGGAGAAAAAGAAAACTTGGTTAGAAATTTTTCCCTATCATTTTCTTAATTTCATTTAAGGTTTGACAGATTACCATCATAATTTGCATCTCTACTGTTTCTCCCTCCCTGATTCAAGAAGCCCAAGTCTATGTAGTGCTGCATCCCATCTGTACTGCTGGGGGAAGAAGAAAAAAATAATTACCTTCTACTTTTAATGGGATTGTTGAAATTGTGTTACCAGAACTACAGACCATGCATGTCCATATATAATGAATGTGTATAGCTGCATAATCACATTTTAAAAAAAAACTCAAACCAAACAAAAATCAAAACTTATAACTGCTCCATAGCATGCTGCTGCAAAATTGGCTTAAATTTACTTAAGGCTGTGCTGATTATAAAAGAAGTGCTGCCTTTCCTCTCCCCTTACTCCTCACATAGTATCATAGTGAGCTGAAACTACTGAAAACCCAGGAGTTTTTTGTAAGGTTAGTTTTCAGCCAGGTTAGCAAATAAATCCAACCTTTGACCTGGCCACAGTTAACACAAATACAAAAGTGCCACTGGAAACACACAGAAAAAGGAAAGAAAGAGAAAGAAAAAAAGTTTTACACACCATAAGCAGGTAAGTGCAATCTAAGGTTAGAGCTTCTCAAAGAGCTGTTCAGAAAACTATCCAAGATCTTCCCAAGTGTTAATACCTAATTTAGAGCCTACTACTGTTTTTCTTCTGTCTAAATTAATTACATAGCACTTACTGCACCCGGCTGACATCTTATCATCCAGACATTCAGTACTGCTACAGGAAGTTTACAACACTTGTATCACCTGCAAGTTTCACAACCTCACCATCCATTTGCCTTTCCACCCTACCTCCAAGCACACAGAACAGAACCGGCCCCGTCACTTGCTTCCAGCACCTCTCTGCCACAGGGGTCCCTGGCGATTTATTCCTGGGAGGCCAGAAATGGCCAAGGCCTTCCAGATGTGTCTCACCATCACCTCACTCCCTGCCCACAACAGTCTCCTTAACACGGTCCAGGAGGGCATTTCACCATCTCTGCTGCAAAGGCAGGTTTGCTGGCTTACATTGAGCTTGTTCATAACGACTTTTCTACAAAGCTGCTTTCCAGGTAGTGAGTCCCCAGCCTGTACCAGTACATGGGGTTGTTCCTCTGCTGAGCTTCACAAAGTTCTTCTGTGCTCACTTCTCCAGTCCACGCAGGTCCCTCCGAGTGGCTGCATGACAACCTGGCCTATCAAACACTCCTCCTTGTTCCATATTGCCAAAAAACTTAGAATCATAGAATGTTCGGGGTTGGAAGGGACCTCTAGTGATCATCTAGTCCAACCCCCCTGCCAGAGCAGGATCACCTAGGGCCACACAGGAACGCATCCAGGCAGGTTTTTTAAGTCTCCAGAGGAGACTCCACAACCTCTCTGGGCAGCCTGTGCCAGTGCTCCGTCACCCCCATAGTAAAGAAGTTTCTCCTCATGTTGATGTGGAGCTTCCTATGTTCTAGCTCATACCCGTTATTCCTTGTCCTATTACTGGGCACCACTGTGAAAAGACTAGCACCTTCCTCTTGACATCCACTCCTCAGATATTTGTATATATTAATAAGATCCCCTCTCAGCCTTCTTTTTTCAAGACTAAACAGCCTCAGTTCTCTCAGTCTCTCTTCATAGGAGAGATATTCAAGTCCCTTAATCATCCTTGTAGTTCTCGTTTGGACTCTCTCCAGTAGGTCTCTGTCTCTCTTGAACTGGGGAGCCCAAAACTGGGCACAGTATTCCTGGTGTGGTCTCACCAGGGCAGAGTAGAGGGGGAGAAGAACTTCCCCAGACCTGCTGGACACACTTTTGTTAATACACTCCAGGATACCACTGGCCCTCTTGGCCGCAAGATCACATTGCTGTCCCATGGACAACTTACTGTTTACTAGGACTTCAAGGTCCTTCTCCACGGGGCTGCTGTCTCGGTACTCCAGCTCATTTATGAAGACGTCACACTGCACTGGAGCCCAGAATCAACTCCCGAGGCATACTGCTAGTGACTGCTTTCCAACTGGACTTCAGGCCACTGATCACAACTCTTGGAACTTGGTAGCTCATTCAGTTTTCAATCTATTTAACTGTTCATTTGTCTAGTCTGTACTTCCACCAGTTTGTTGATGAGGATGTTACAAGAGACACTGTCAAAAGCCTTAGGAAGTCAAAATAAACAATATCCACTGCTCTCCACTCATTCATTGAGCTAGTCATTTCATGTCAGAAGAGTATCAGATGCCCACTAACATCACCCGTGCTGACCTGCTGCTTACACTGACCCATAAGCTCTCAGCTGACTCCTTATCCACCTACAAGGTAGAGCTCCACAAATTCCCACGATGCTCTCACAAATAAACCTCACAACATCCTACAACCCTTGCCATCCCAGTCTGTCCTTCCTGGATAGCCCACACCCAGTCCCCGTAGCACTCCAGCCATGTCAGCTGTCTCACCACATCTCTGATCTCCGCAAGACTGCAGCCATTTGACTGCACACAGACCTCTGATTTCCCATTTGTGCCCAATCTTTTCCACGATGTATGGTAAAGACAAGTGAAATTTAAATAAATAATTAAGCTTTGTATCAGCTACACTAATAGCCTGAAACCTCGTTCCACACTATGACAGTCACAGACGCTGAAAGGAAAAATCAATAGTGACAACAGAATGATAACTACTTGCAGAAAGGAAACATATGGATAGATACGGAAAGAGGTGCTATGCAGTTATACACAGAGAAAGCTGATACACAGCTCTGTTGTTCCTACCTTCAGGTAAAAACCCCTGTTAGAGGAGGGCTCTGGTGAAGAAGGACGAGTCCCACCTCGCTGCACTCCACGGCTCAAACCTGTAAAGCCTTTCTCACCATGCTGCTGCTCCTCCGCCCACACTCCCCATTACCTGAGCCTACCCACTGCCCTGCCCCACGCCCCATTTCTGCCCTTGCAAATCCTGAGGAGACTCCATCACCTGTATTTGCAGCACACCCACAGCCTCTCTTCTCATTGAAAGTAAGGAGAATTATTTTCCACCTTCAGTTGTTCCAAGTACACATGGGAAAAAAAATATCTTCCTGTAAACAATTACTTCTTTCAGTAACAGATACACTTTGAAAACAACATTCAGCACTTCTGAAAACCATGACATTAATCTTACATAATCTCCACACTTTAAAATTTTGGCTAAAACTCTTTGAAGCAGTCACCCTGGTTGTCATCTTTTTACAGAACAAAAATCATGACGGGCTCTTACACTAACTAAATCACCCTTTGTATTAGCACCCAAACAAACCTCTGCCCAGAGAGCCACTCAAATGTGTGTAAATCTCAGTACTGACAGGTAACTGTGAACACCAACATCATCAAAAGAGTACAAAGAAAAAAAAGAACACAAAGTGTAAAATTACACATTTTTATAACTTGCTTAATAGTTTAGAGAGATATTTTTTAACTTAAATGGTTTAACATTTTAAGATACTGTATAAAAAAAATGCTGTGGATATATACTTAAATGTATTTAATGTGCATTATAGTCTTAACCAGCTCCTGGTTGTTGGATGTAGAAGCTTCTGCAGAGTGGTGTAATTCCCCAGTTGTCTGCTGCAGACTGTCTTGTGTTTTCCTCTAGAGCAATACTGGTTTGTTGAGACTAAACACTTGAGGCACGTTTCTTCATTTGTAACATTCTTTTCTCAATAGTGCACCCTCATTTTTTTGTTATTTTTTCTTGTAGCCAACCTCACGTCTGAAATTAAGCCAGCAGAAATTAAAAGATACTCGTAAAGAACCACCAATAAAGAAAATTACAGAATTTCATTGCAGCGAACAACCGCACATGCTACAGCTGCTTACAGTCGAAGAAGAAAACTTATCTCTATTCTCCTCTCCACCCCAAGCTCCCAAGACTATTACCAAAAGTATTAAAAAGAGATGTAAATATTATACAACAGCATTTGAAACTTTGAGAAAAAGTTGACTAATGCCATTTCTGCAGCAGAACCTCTGGCTAAGGAATGCACAGCTGTCAAGCAGATGTATAATTTCAGCATTTAGATTCCATTATTTCAAGGGTGATTTTTTTTTTACTAGATGTTTTCAGATTTTCTATTTCCATCTGGTTTTTGACCTCCCTCAGCTGAGTCCCCTCCTTTCTGTTTTAGTTCATTACGCCAAAATAATTTTCTAAATTAGAAACATCTCTACATTTAAAAAACTTGTGAATTTGAAGAGAGGTGGGGGAATGAAGCAGGGCCAGGGGTGGAAGAGAAACAGACAGTTCAACAGAGGCTGCGTTTCAATAAAAACTGTCCTGTCTGGGTCGGGTTTTATTTCACAGTTCCTAGTTTAACTCAAATTGGCGAGTCTCTAACTGCATTCCTTCCATGAAATTTTAAGAGCAGGAAACTAAAGAATATCAGCTATATGGGAATGTTTCTACACTTCACCAGAGCTCTCTGCCCTAAATACTGAGTAAGTCAAGATTCCACGTTTTGATTTTTTCTTTTTAGAGTTGTATTTAATTAATTATAGTTGTAAGCTTAAAAAAAATAACTCACCATGTACCAAGAGAACTTCACCAAACATATGAAGATTAGTGTAAACCAGTATCAGTGGTTGTCAGCTTAAATCAATTCAGTAAAGAATCAATTAGTGCAAAAGCAGTAAAAAAACCCAATAACAATTTTAAACTGAGTTAGCCATGTTCAAAAAAATTTCCATTCATCTCACCAAAGTAGAAGACTAGGGCATACAACATCATTGGTCTTAAACTTCAGTCTACACTATGAGTTTTAAAGAAGAATTATCATTAGTAGGATCACTGGTTCAGCTCAGTAAATGTGCAGACTAGCTGCAAAACCTATCAAATTTTTTATTTTAAGCTCAGAACAACAACTTGCCTGGATGAGGAAAGGCAAAATCTTAAATCCTAATGAATGGCTTACCCTTCAGAGTACTCCACAGAAAATTTTCTATAGGACATTTTCACAAAAAAAATTAAATTGTTGTGAACTACTAAAAATACAAGTGAAAACTATAAAAATCCAACAATAAATACAAACACAAAAGCATTTTCTAGTTCCCTGAGATTTATTGTTTGCTTTGTCTCCAAGAGATGAGACATTCAAAACAAGTTTTAAAAAATAAAGCAGTACAAATGAAATTCCAAACAAAACTTCCCATATTCTCTATCATCAGAGACATTCCCACTTAACACTCAGTACCACTACTGAATTTTTTGATTACTGCTCAAAATCCTTCAGTAATGTGAACAGAAGATAGTCGATGTTTTGGGTGGGGAGTCCGAAAAGAATGGCCGTACCTCACAAGCTGGCAATGCCTTCCTGTGCCCTGTCCCAATCTTGGCTCGTAATTAACTCTCGCTTGTCCAAATCAGTGTTTGACAGCTGCAAGGCTTGCCCCTCTGAGAACACAGAGAAGGGTACAGGAGGGTTCTCCAAGGCATACTGTGGAAGACTAATTTCCACAAAGAAGGATATGCAGCAAGGAGGAGTGTGTTTTACACAGCTTTCTGGTTTTCTCATTCACATTTCCAGTCACTGAGGTTCATTCTCTTCCTCCAATAAGCCACTCTTGTTCTCACACCACTCTCCAAGTTCTTTCAGCCCCAAGCGTATGAGACAAGGGGATGATACTGTATTTCCTATTTCCAGTATCCATCCTTCTTGCTGAATGATTTCACAGAACTTTTTCATTCAGAAATGAAATCTCTGGTGACTTCAGCCCTCAAGAAGTCATTTGGGCTCTGCTGCCTGATTTCCAGTCAAATTTGGGATCAGGCTCTCAGGGCAAGTGTGAAAAATCTATGAATATACTTAGGCTTTTTTCAAATCAAGAAGAAGTTGTTAATAATTAACACTATAAAGACAAGAGAAAAGCAAATTTAGACCACTTCAGCAGCTGCAGCATTGAAAAGGAAATCGCTTTCTTTTAACCACGTCTGAATCCTGGTATCTGTCTTCTGAGGCTCTTTGATATTTCTCCGACTTATCCCTGCTACATCTGCTTGTATTTTTATTGGCCAAAACACTGCAAGGTTGACAGTTTTCTCTTCAAGATGGAGAATTGAAGGAATACAAAGCATTGCTAGCTGGTTTCACATTTTACACTAATAAAGTTGACAGAAGCTATTATGTAAATCAATTATCTGAGGAGACACTGGGAAAATTTAAGTGATTTCAAGTTTTTGTAAAAAACACTGCTGCTGTTACATTATGTAAATTAAGCTAAAGTACTGCAAAGCTGAGTTAAAACAGGGGAAAAAAAATCAGTACTACTAACGCACAGCCAACTCCCCACATAGTAAAATTACTTTTAACCTACTACATTTTCCTCTATATTTTGGGAAGTTCTATTATGAAGAAAAAATAAGCATCAGAGCATTCAGTCATATGCTGCAGGTATGCAACCTATGAACAACTACTTCACAGTTTTTGTATTATCGGAACCTTTTAAACCATTTAAATAACGTTCATACCCTTCACGCTACTCACAGCACTTTTTCCCCACAGTGAACAAAAGGACCAGTGAATTCAATACAGGTCACAGACTCAGCTGAAGACTTGCAAGAAGAGCTCCCATCAAGTCAGTCACCTCCACTCTAACAATGGATGTCACTGCAGAAATTCTGAGGCGGTAACACACCAGACCTTAAATAAGTCTTTCCTGTTGCTTCTCCTTTCATTATGTGTATATAACCAAGGAATATTATCTTAGTCATGAACTAGAATTTATTTTCCTAGTTTAAAACTTATTTTGAATTTTATTAATCAGACTGTCATAAAATAGTAAACCTAGCTGAAACACACAGAATTCTAATGAAATGGGAAGGCTACTACAAGACACCTATTAGAAAAATGGTGAGGAAAAAAACCTATCGAGATTATAAATCTGGAACAGTTATGCTATTTTTCATACTATTCATGTACACCTGAAACAAGGTCATTGCCAGAAACTCACAAATCTTATCACTACCACAACATGAATGAAGTCATTGGTCTTCTCAATGTATCAAATATATGACGACCTAAAATGCTTCAGTGTCATAAACTTACTACAGTGAATTTCAAAAGACAGATGGAAGACTAGTAGAAGAATTGCTTTGTTTTGCTTTTAGGGGAGAATGAGCATAAAATACACCTGATATGCTCTGTAAACACACCCAGTGAAGTGCTGGGAAGCCATTTCACAACAAAGACCATTCTGGCAGGTTGGCTGCTTGTCCCCCAGTTGATTGCCTGGTCAGGAGTGGGCCAGCTATTTGTCTGGATCAAACTAAAAATCTTGAGGATTCCACATCCACAGTACAAAGCACTGAGCACTTTCTGGACTGAATTCCTCACAGAATGGCTATTCCACATATCTTCTCAGTAAGAGCATTCAGGGTGCTAAAAATGATGGTTTCTGTACAACAAAGACAAATGGGGTGACTATTTCAACTTTTTGCCCGATTTCAAGTACCACCTATGCCAGGCTCCATACTATTTTTAAAGACACAATACAGGAAGTTAAAATTTATATTTGTTTTTAGTTTTAAATGTATAAGTAAAACTATGTTGGAGAATATCAAACCCTCAATGGACTTCTCAGCAAGTTTTAAGGTCTTGTGAGGAAGCCAGGCAGAAAGAAATTCCCTGCCTTCCCTTTAAAGCACTGACCATTGTGGAAGGCACAGAAGACATTATCTCAACTAGGGGCCATGAGTGCGAGTGTGGTGAGGTGACTCTAGAGGGTTCTGCAGATCTTGTCCAAGAAAGGAAAAAGTGGAGTCACTAAATCAGCAGTGAAAGGAAAACTTTGCTGCCCGGCCACCAAGCACACAGATTCTGTGTCTGCCTCGAAGTTTTGTGTTTTGGGAATATTAGTACTAAATACTCCATTGGCACCCACATACAACATAGTGCCTTCTGTAATTTATGTACAGATGTCAGTAAGGTAAGTGAAGAAAATCCTAGGCACTGAAAACATGCCCTCTTCCTACTGCAGAACCAAGAAACGCCAGATGCTTCCCCCGATATCCAGACAGAAAGGACAGATCTTCAACTGATGCTTGCCATAAGCAAGAGGGAAACGTATCTTTGATCCCTCCGTGAAGGGGATGTACTCAGATCTTCCTATCTGTGCATTTGTGCCCCATTACGCCTTGCAAAGCTGTAGAGTTCTTAGTTACACTGACTGATGCACAATTCAAGAGAGATTCTTTTAATTCAGAGTTATTCACTATCACTATTTCCAAAACACTTTTTTATTTTAAAATATGAATACAATCTGTACTGACTTCTCATTATAACAATAGAATTTAGTGAATATTTGGCAAGCTCTTCTCCGTATTTTTTTAATATTAGATAGCCACAGAATCCATATATTGCTTCTTACAGAACAAATAAAACATTATCATCATTCCTAATTTTAAAACAATAACAACACAAAAAAAGATGTTTGTTTGTTTGGTTTTTTAAAAAAAACAATTTATCCATCAATCATTTGCCTTTCAGGACTCTGAGAAGCAGACAAAACTATCTATCACTTCTTCAAAATACATTTCTCTTTGTCATGCAATACTCCATGACTTTGCATACAACAGTAGTGCTCATTTATGGCAAACACATGTCCATTTTGAAAGAAGTTAAAAGACATTGTTCTCTTCACATCTGAACAAGCACCATATCCAATCCTGAACATGATCAAAATTTTGTTAGCCCTGACTAGTTGAATAAATACACCATTTAGTATAATGTAAGTTACTTTGGTTAGATCACTTACACTTTACTCAATTACTACTCAATTCCTGAATGTTCATATCCAGAAGAAGCACATACATCGTTTACAGATTCTACCATATTCGGTATTTTTAAATCTCATAACAAAGCACATAATTCTCACCTCAAGGATCTTACAGAACAGTGTAAAAAGCCATTGAGATTTGGGTCCCATACATTGACTTAAAAAAAACTCTAGGGTCTAGCTACATTGATTCAGTAAACATATATTTGATCAGTGAATTCCAAGTAACATTGTATTTCAGGCTTGCAATTTACTAAAGGCTTTCTTCTCTAATTTGAACAAGGCTAGACCAGATAACATCCAAAGGTCCCTTTCAAACCTAAATTATTCACAATTTATTAAAAACAAAAACAATTTCAGATCCAGACACATATATTCATTGTCCCTGGAACAGAGCAGCCAGTGGGTCACACTAAGGACTAGCAGCTGACTCTTGCAGCTGTGCAAGACAGTACACAAAATTTCAGACCAGAACATAAAATACACACACACTCACATATCAAACAAAACATGGTGAATAACCTAAGAAAAAGTCACAAAAAAGAAAAAAGGTACAAGAACAAAGGATAAAAATACCACCAAGAATTTTATCCAGATTACTACAAGTGCCACAACATGGGGTATTTTTGGCTACGGACTGGACAAAGTATTAGAATATAAATTGCTCTCATACTAACTTTCTTATTCTAAGACTAGATACCACTACAAAACAGCCAACCTTTTCCTTCCAGCAGAGTCTTCCTTGTCTATAAAAAGGAGCTCCTCTATTCCTACAGATAACAGGCCTGAGCTATCCCTAGGTCACTAACTTAATAAAAGAACTCAAAAATAATTACCTGTCCATAAAGAACAAAAAACGCAAATTAGAACCGCCATCAATTTACTCTACGAAGAGCCACCACACACCTTTTGACAGAGAGCAGCAGACAACTACTGAATGGAAATACCACAACTTACTACCACTGCCTGCTGCTGCTGAACTCACTCTTAATTTTAACAAAATCAAAGGGTGGTTGATTGAACGGTGGTGAAGAAGCCAGTCATGTTCTTAAAGCCTCTGCACCAGATTTTTTACTCAGTTTTGAAAACATAATACTTAATCGGAACTCAATCGCACAATCTTTTACTACTAAGGTCCGTGCGACGACTGAGGTGCTCTCCTCGTGCGGTCTTTATTTCACATCGCTAAACGGCAACACGACTCGGAGAGCTGGCCGCACAGCTTTGTCCAAAAGCTCGCACAAAAGGAAGAAAGGCACCGAGACACCTTATTCCTTG
>NW_009711901.1:0-14419 GCF_000703405.1 Apaloderma vittatum
AATCCGGCTGAGCCAACCCAATACATTCATAAACGGGTAGATTTTAAAATCAGGAGAGTTTAGTGTGATATCTTTTTTTGAAAAGATTTTTTTTTAAAAGATATTTTTGTCAAGGACAAAAATAGGGTCAGAAAATGAGACATTTTGTCTACACCCAATAGGCCTAAAATTTCTGATAACTCCATAAAAGTGTTTATCAGTATTTTACAAGTAATGTGTTAAAAGTGAATAATGTGTTAATAGTCCATTATGGTTCTCAAACCTGGAAGAAACTCAAAGTAGAGAAGATTACACCTTTTCACTAAGGACTCTATTACACTAAGGAGTCTGTTGGTTCTGTTGTCTATTTTTGTAATATACAATTATCTAATTTATTGCCTATCAAAACCTGATATGGCTTATCATTGTCAAATACCTTGAATGCTTCTTCTATTATCTGGTTGTCTTTATCTTCAAATATTTGTAAAATACTTTTAGTTTTTGTGTGCATCAATTCTTTATCAAATCTGTTACTTAGACTTCTTTACAGCCTTGCCTGCTGTTCTCTGAACTTTTCCTAATATATGCTTTTCAGAATGACAGGTGCCAAGAGAGAATAATTGTATTTGAGTGTTATTTATTGTACTTAAATGCATAGTAAGAACATCCATTGTAAATTCAAAATATGACAGAAGAGTGTAGTGGAGAAACAGAAATGAAAAATTAAAATAATCACTAGAAAAAGCTGGATAATAAATGCAATCAAATTAACCCAAGTGACACTGATAATAATTTTTTATGCAATTTTTCTCGTTGCCAAGTGGTCTTTTTTGTTTGGGCTAGATATGAAAATCAATTCTATTGTAAATCAGCCTGGAGAGGGAACATCTGATTCTTGGAGATTATCCTTCAGCACAGTGTGTTAGAATTTGATATACATTTCTCGGTGACAATAAGAGAAGCCACATGTCTAAATCCCTATTTACCATCTATTGTCATTACTAAGCATTATCAGTCGCAAAGCACTTGTGTGGCTACTGCACTGGCTGTTCAGCCTGGGAATAACTTGTATCTATTTATAAACTTGTATATAAACACATGCATTCTATTTTAAGCAGAATTTCCCCAAAATGACAATGAGAAATATTTTCAAAACAGACATTTGGGAAATTCTCATCACAGTTCAGTTTGAGCTTTGTAATTTAAAATGAAAAGAAATTGAGCTCATTTCACCAGGAAATCAGAAACAGAGTTCCCCAAACATACTGCAGTAGCTATGCCAGCAGAAAGACTCACTTTGGGTAGAGAACAAGTGTAGCATTCATTATTTAATCCTCTCTTTAGCTAAATCTCTGTGAATATCACCAAGACAGTTACAGTACTGGCCTCCCTTTGTGCTCTTATTGGCCTCATCAGAAGGCATCACGCTTCACTTTTGGCTTAGTAGATATTGTACACTTCATTCCTTTTCAAGACTCACTGTATTACTTTGGAGTTTCTGGTCAAAGTCTGTCTGATGGCTTATTGTGCTACTTTCCACTTTATTGTGTTACCCACTAAAAGGGTTTGGCACGATAGGGTTATCTTGGAATCAAAATTCTAGAAATTCTTTGAGACACATCTGTGTTGGTCAACTCTTTCTTTTTCAATGGTGCTATAGAACACAAATTGCCAAAGACAATATTTGATTGTGTTATTGGCATGGTGGTGAGATTAACTTGAGCATCTAAGGTTAAGCAGTTTGTCTAACTTAGTCATACTTAATCATACTTCCAATGCTAACTTTAGAAATAGATTTCTCTGACGGGCAATTAATACCACAAAAAAAAGTGTCTTAGTTGCTGAGAGGCCCCCCACAGGTTAGTTTAGAATGTAAATCTAAGCTTGTCTCTTTTAGGTGAGATGAGTTTTTTCAAGTGTTCCAAGGAAATTAAGATAACAGCAAGACAGAAAGGTTATTAGGACTTTGCTTTTATTTGCAAGTATCTGTTTCAACATAGTTGGTTCCTCTTCAAGCTCAATAGTTTTATGAGGTCTCTGAGAATGTAAGATGCACAGTCAACCTCAAGCAAGAAAGAAAACGCACAAAGATGGTCTCTTGTTTATGAATGATCAGAAACTGTAAAAGAGGGAGGAAAGTATTTAGCACTTTTTCTCCATTATCATCATACTACTATCCAAGGAACATAAGTTTCAAAGCTGGGGCTTCCACTCTAGGAGGATAATGCTGAGACCTATGGTGGCATTACATATTTTCTGTTTTAGGTTTCAAGTTCAGGCTACCACACACACAAGTACATTGATGAAACTTCGAAAATTGCAGTATAGAAAGATAAAAAATACAAAAAAGAAGCAAAGCCAATAATAACTGGATGAAATTCATACTGTATATCACCAGGATGATTAGGGATGGCATAAAGCCAAGTATTCTGCTTAGAGTTACGAGGCCAAAATTCACACAGTTAGAGAATACCCTAGAGAATCTATGAATTTTCTTTACTGGTTACATGAATATTAATTGTCACAATCAGAGATATATTTCTTATCCTTGTTTTGGGGAACCTGACACAGAAGTTTCTCATAAAAACCTAATACTGACACTGAGATTGGTCTAGGACAAGGCTAAGAAAGATGTTTCTTAGGTGCCTTGTTATGAAGAACTTCTTTTAACTAATGCTCAAAGTAAAGGTAAACATACAGTTCTCATGATCTGGACTGAAAACTAATACAAGTATACTCACAGTGACACAAGGATCAGCTGTTTGACTATCTCTGTTCTGAGGTAGTTTTTGCAGGATGGGAAAAGGAATTAAAACTTGCTTAGAGGCTTAATACTGGAAACATACAAGTTCATGGCTTTGGCTGTTCAGAAAACAAGTTCTTTTGCTTTATATGAAGCAGAAACATGTCCAGAAATAATTTTAAGTAAGAATTTTTTTTTAAAAAGCATAGATGTTGGCAAAATATGAACACATCATTGATTATATAAAATATGAGTGTTCAGGAGTATTTTTGTAACCAGTAACTTAACTGCCTCTTTCCTTCACAGTTGGGGAAACAGAGTCATTTTTAAGAATATGGTAATTGTAGTGAGAACCGCAATAGCACCAGTAATTAAAAAAAAATTTAAAAATATTTTCTTTGCCCCGTATCCCTAAGAGGCTGTGATTCTCCCAAATCTTGTCATTTTAAATAAGCAAGTACATTCCTCTTGCTATACATGGAATCAAGCATTTACAGCATGCATCACTGCCAACAGTGACTCTTTTGAAATGTTAGCATATTTTATATTTAAGTAAAATAAGTAGATTTTTCATGTGATTAAGTTTTTAATAAGAATAAGCAAAAGTACTTTTACTTTATAGCTTTCAATTGACTAGGCCATTTATTTTCTTTCTAGCTGCAACCAACAGGGTTTATCCCATACTACATTTTGGATTATCTCCTTATTGTCCTCTTCCTCTCTTCTTTGTCATTCAAAGGAGCCTGTAACATTCTGATCACAAGTTTACTGCCAAGTACCATATCCCATCCCAGCTTCACTGGGACAAACTTCAAGCAGTTCTGTTTGAATTAGTATCAGCAGATTCACATAATGTCATAGTTTAATCTCAGCCAGCAACTAAGCACAACACAGCCACTTGCTTATTCCCTCCACCCTGGCAGGATGGCGAGAAGAATTGAAAAAAGTAAATCTCGTGGTTTGAGATAAGATGGTTCAATATTTGAAATTTACATATACATGTGCAATACATATATACACTACTACTACTACTTAATACTACTAATAATAATGAAAAGAAAAAGAATTAAATAAAACCCAAGAAAAACAAACGATGCACAGTGCAAATGCTCACCACTGTTTGATTGGTGCTCAGCTATGTGGAATGTGGATAATGAGCTCAAAGAACAATTAAGACTGGCCTTTCTATCTCTGGTGTGATTTGGGAGAGCAGAGACTAGCCTGGTTCTCATAGGATGCATTGAAGAAGGAGAACCTGTGTAGGTAGGACAGCCCTGCTTTTTGGTCAGCAAAGACATCAAGGCAACAGGAACTTGTTTATTTCTTTACTTTTTAAAAAGGCTGTCATATAAGATGACTAACTTTTACCTTATTTTATTTTTTATTTCAAATTTTCAGTTTGCATCCTTCTTCAAGAAACCTTTTGTGAATTTAGACTGCTTGGCTTGGCATGGTGTAAAAAATAGGAAATACTGCTTGAAATCTGTGGGAGAAAGGACAAAAAGAGATTGCTGACTCTCTAGAATTTTCTCATCTGAATACTGTGCAGTAGTTCTCTGAAAGATTAAGATGAATAGCTGGTAAGTTTAAGGAAATTGTGCCAGGCTACTGCTTCTTTTGACAACATCTGTGGTCTCCATCAGGGAAAGGCAGGGAATTACAGTATATAACTTTGGGAAGGATGAGGTTGCAGTAAAATCTCTGTGTTGCCACACAGAGGAGGAGTATACACCTCCAGAATTCAGTTTAGGGCAGAAGACTGCTGGTGTTACCTAAATTTGAAGCCCTGAGAGTACTTTCTGCTTTTCTGTGGGTGCTCTGAGGGTTCAGATATCTTTTCCTCTATCACTTGCAGTGTTAGAACATGGCTTGATCTGGTCATAGACTTAAAGGAACCTACATCTGTGATGGGTAGTTGGTATCAACCATTTGTCAAAGTTTCTGTTGCTGTCACAGCCAGCAAGCCTCCACTTTTTCTTTTTAGAGATTCCCACTGCCTCTGTGACATTCCATTTCAGGCAGTTAAATAGGAGAGTTTATCTTAAGTCCTTAAATCTTGAAACACCTTATCTCATTGATGTCTTTAAAAAAACAGAAAGAAAGAAACACAATTTTTTTGAGGATATTTTCTTACTTGCAAACTCTTAAAGTTACCTCTGTGGCTTTGTTTTGAACTGTCAGACATGCCAAGAAAAAGATATATAAGATTTTAAAAGCTGTCTAGCATCTTTATGACATTCAGTACTGATTAAAATTAATGGTAGTTATGCCTCTATTACAGTCATTTCTGAAAATCACAACCATGTGTACTTTTAAGGTTCATTACCCAGAACTGCTTTGTGTTGTGGTCTGAATAAACATTTCTTCCCTGTTTCTGTCCCCAATTACAGCCATAAATAATAGATGGATCGTTTTACTGCATACATTATTTGTGTATCAATTGACAGGTTCCCAGATTCACAAATTGCTTTTACATAACTTGAGAAATATGATTTATTCACACTCTTTTCAGAAATACCAGGCATATTTTTCTATTCATCAGAGGATCAGAGCCTGCTGGGGAATTTGTATATTTCATATTTGCATATCTACTAATACCTTTGCATTCTACTTTAGCTAATAATAAGAGATATTTTATTTTCTTTATTTTATTTTACTTTATCTACTCTTATTTCATCTCATATATTTCCTTTTTTTTTTTTGCGTTTGCCTTCCCCCACCTATTTTTCTCTTCATATTAACACAGCAGTTGATTTACATTTTAAAAGCACGTTTTCTTTTGAAACTCTCTATAGGAACAGGAGAATTTTTTTTTTGTATTTCTGAGCTGCATTTTCTTTGCAGGCAGATAAATGGTAAATGTGGAAAAACTGGAAAAAAAAGAAAAGGCAATGACTTTGATTTGGTTTGCAGTTTCTACATTCCCAAAGAAGATTTTGATCTTTCTGTTCTAATAAAAGGGTTCAATGCCTTTCAGTAAAAGCATTCGTACCTTGTGGGAAGACATAACACTACAACATTCAGACTAGGTCTTTTTCTGAGTGCTCCAGAGGACTTTGCAAAAATATTGTAGGATTATCAACAACTACAATATTTCCTATATGTTTACTTACACCTCTATATAATTTCAGCCACAGGCTTCAAAAAAATGATCCATTTAGGGCCAAATTCTTGCAATTAGTATGGAAAGACCACACAATCTGATTCTTTGAAATCACGTCAGTGATTAAGTGATGTGATTCCCCCTGTATGGAAGGGATATCATCCAGAGGAATCTGGACAGGCTTGAGAGGTGGGCCCATGCCAAACTCATGAAGTTCAACAAGGCCAAATGCAAGGTCTTATGCCTAGGTCAGGGCAATCTCAAGCACAAATACAAACTGGGTGATGAGTGAACTTAGAGCAGCCCTTCAGAGAAGGACTTGGAGTACTAGTCAATATAAAACTGAATATGAGTTGACAATGTGCATTTGCAGCCCAGAAAGCCAATCACATACTGGGTGCATCAAAACAAGCGTGGCCAGAAGGCTCTGCTGTGGTGAGACTCCACCTGCAGTTCTGTGTTCAGCTTTTGGTCCCCAACATAAAAAAGACATGGGCCTGCTGAAGTGAGTCCAGAGGAGGGCCACAAAGATGATCTAGGAGCTGGAGTACCTCCCCTATGAGGACAAGCTGAGAGAATTGTGGTTGTTCAGCCTGGAGAAGAGGAGGCTCAAGGGAGATCTTACAGAGGATTTCTAGTACCTGAAGGGATTTACGGAAAAGAAGGAGATGGACTCTTTGTCAGAGAGTGTACTGTTAGGATGAGGGATAACAAACTGAAAGAGGGTAAATTTAGATTAAATATTAGGAAGAAATTCTTTCCTGTGAGGGTGTTGAGACACTGAATATGTTGCTCGGAGAAGTTGTGGGAGAGCCCTCCCTAAGCCAGGTTGGATGGGCTTTGCACAGCCTGATCTAGTGAAATGTGTCCCTACCCATGGCAGGGTGACTGGAAATGAATGATCTCTAAGGTCTCTCCCAACCCGCAGTACTCTACAATTCTACGATTCTTTGGTTCTGTGTGTTAAGAACAAAGCATAATATTTAGTCTTAACTTGTTTTTATGATGCCCTTTCCCACTCCTCCACTCATACCTCTACTACCTGTGTTCACACATTGTCTCAGATTGTAAGCTCTTTGGGACAACAAAAGCCTTTCAATATAAGAAAAAGCATGAAGTACAGAGTGGTCAGAAATGGTGGTACCAACTATCTCAGTGAAAAAAAACAAAGAAATTATTCTTGGTGAAACTACAGGTCATCAGTTTTGCTATTATTCCCTAGAGAGAATTCTGGACCTGTATTTTCCTAGCACTTGGAATACTTGTCCTTGTTTTCCTTTCTTGCCTATTTATGGCTGTATCTTATTTTCTGTCTTTATTTACAATCTATTTTATTTGGGTTTTTTAATGTAATTTTTCATTTTAGGCCCAAGCGTCTAATACTGTTTTTTTTTCTTTTTAAAGTATTACAAATTGAAATTCATAAAAATTAACTTGGCTTTCCTTTCTGTTCCAGTAGTTTTCTGAGATCTTTCAAAGAGATACGGATTCTGATATGACTTTTTTCCTATTTCTATATTTAAGTGCTTGTACAATTGTTAACTCATCTCTCATGGCTCTCTTTAGACTGGTAAAAGTCCTAGAATTTAATCTGTCTGGCTTTTAATCCATGAAAATTAAGGACTCCTATTAACATTAGCTGTGAATATCAAATGCTTCAGTTAAGACTGTTGACCTTTGAATCAGACTTGAAAAGCTACAGGTATTGCTGGTGTCACATTAAAAAAGAATATAGTTCTGGTATTTGTCAATTGGAGTCCCAGGAATTTCACTGATCCATTTATCAGAGTCCCAGCAAAGGTCCTTGGTCGAGTCCCAGCAAAAGATTTTTACGATCACAGTCAAAATTGCCATTGATAAGTTCACTAACTACAATAGCGTTACTAATCAAGGTTAATACTGCTAGCCAAAATAAGACAACAATCCAGGGGTAATATTCACCAGAGGGTTAAAGGTTTGGTGCTTACCCAGAGAGGCATTCCTTCCTGGGGTGGAGGAAGAGAATGCAACCTGTTGACTAATCCATTAGGTGTTGAAATTCTTCTCTCCCAATTTAACAATCTTTTTCCCCATCTCTTTATCCCACAAATTGCGAGGTTTCTCCCTGCCCCCAGGTGACAAGTAGTATTATTTGGGTGAGAGACGAGTGTTGTAGTCACACATGTTTAGCATGATCTCTATAATCTTCATTAGCATATGCAAGGGTGGCAACTTTAATATGCATTTCACAGTTAAAGAGGCAAATGTTAGTTATCAGATATGGTAGCCTTTTCTAAGAAACAAAGACCCACACCAGCTCCTTTTATCTTGTTGTTTTGCTGACCAAAAGCTGAGCTGTCCTGCCTACACGGAGACTCCTCATCAGCTACATCCCATGATAGCCAGGTGGGTCTCCACTCCCCTGGGTTGCATTAGAGACAGCAAGGCCAGTCATTTTTTGAGTACAGAGGCCTCTTATTATCCAAATTCCATAGCTGGCATCAAAGGTCAAAGGCTTTCTTCACTGCAGCGTATTGATGTGTGAAATTTGTGTACCTCTGCGTTCTGCATGAACTTTTTGCTCATTGTCAGCAGTTGATGCTGGGTAAGCACTGCAAACACCAGAGCTCTGGACCACTGTATATCTTTCATGTTCTGTATTCTGAAATGACTTCTTGTTTCCCTGGTAGAAAAAAATCTGTATTATTTGTGCCTTTAGGGAGTGTCTTTTGTCTAGAGATTGTTGCTGATGAGGAAGACTCAAGCGGCGGGTGGGCAATGGGGGGTGGCAGAGCAGGGATGTATTTAGTTCCTACAAACTATTACAAATACAAAATTACTGCATCCTTCCCCCCAGGGAAACTAGTAACAGTTCACTAAGAGATAATAAAATATCTTTGGCTGTTCCTTTTCAGTGAGATAGAATAATAGATTATTTTTCTCTTTAGTATTGTTTTTTGTTTTGTTTTTCTTTGCAAAGTAGAAGATATGGTTACTTCAATGTGTGGAGGGAAAACCCCAAAATGTGAAGGTCATTTTGTGTAGTTTTTAAAGACTGATGTAAGTGAAACCAGTGAGGATTTTGTATCAGCCAGTCTAGGTAGCAGATTGTAGGTAAAGTCAGCAAAAGCCAGATCTCTCACTTATCTTCAGTTACCTAGAAGCTGGCATAAAATTTTTCTTTTTTTTTTTTACTTTGCAACTCTTTCTTATAAAAACAGCTCCACATGAAGGAAAACAGAAAACACTGTCAACATGCTCTCACTTTTGCTATGGAAAATTCCCTATTTAGAAGTTATGATGCCATTCTGAACAGCACTTGGGTCCAGAGGGAACATGAAGCATTAGTGTGATGCTGAGTGGTAACGCCTGACAGAGACTGTCCAGGCAGGAAAAGTATGATAAGAGTAGCCTTTGAATCTACTTGTGATGATGCAGTAGCACCACAAACAAGCAAGGCATGTCAGTTTTTGCCAGATATTCACAAATCACTTTTTTTTTTTTTTGGTGGTTGCACTGGTTTTTATCAACAGATCATGATAAACTCCTTACTGTTCATAGCAAGTTCTTATTCTTCTCAGTTGCACAAGGGTATATGCGTATTAGTTTCACTGATTTTGAATTTATACAACATTATTGTGCAGCTCTGTCATGTTATAACACAACGTTTCCCCCTACCTTGCTAGTATATGTAAGTGGGAATAACCTGGATTATTTCTGAATCTATACTTGTAATGTCTAGCACAATAGATTTGTGGATACCAAATGGTTTTTACTCTCTTTTAAACACCTTCTTTATTACTATTATATCTACAGCTCAGAAACTGTACTTAACCAACATTTATCAGTTCTTGTATGTTTTGGTAGATAAGTGGATTTCACACTGGTGAAGTAGGTGTTGATATTCAGGAGAGAGATTGTGGTGCTAGGAAGAGCTAACAGCAGCCACTTTTATGAATTGATAGTTTGAGTATTAAAAGAATCATAGAATGAATTGAGTTGGTAGGGACCATTAAATGTCATCTAATCCAATCCCTGTGCGGTGAGCAGGGACATCTTTAACTGCTCAAAGCCCTATCAAGCCTGACCTTGAAGGCCACCAGGGATGGAGTATTCACCACCTCTCTGGGCAACCTGTTCTAGTGTCCTGCTACCCTCATTGTAAAGAACATCTAATCTAAATCTACCCTACTCTAGTTTAAAACCATTGCCCCTCGTCCTGCTGCTACACTGCCTTGTGAACAGTCCCTCCCCAGCTTTCTTGTAGGTCCCCTTCAGGTACTGGAAGGCCACATAAGGTCTCCCCAGAGCTTTCTCTTCTCCACGCTGAACAACCCCAATTCTCTCAGCATATCCTCACAGGAGAGGTGCTGCAGCCCTTTGATCATTTCTGTGGCCCGACTCCAACACTTTTTTTATGTTGAGGGCTCCAGAGCTGGAGAGAGCTGTTGAGGTATCACCAGAGCAGAGCAGAGGGGCAGAATCACCTCTTTCGATCTGCTGACCACAATTCTTTTGACGCAGCCCAGGATGCGATCGGTCTCCTGGACTGTGAGTGCACGTTGTTGGCTCATGTCCGCCTTTTTGTCCACTAATACCCACAAGCCCTTTTCCACAGGGCTGTTTTCTAGCACGTCATCCCTCAGCCTGTACTGATACTAGGGATTACCCCAACCCCAGTGCAGGACCTTGCACTTGGCCTTGTTGAACCTCATGAGGTTAACATGGACCCACTTCTCAAGCTTATCCAGGTTCCTCTGGAGGACATTCTGTCCATCTGGCATGTTAACTGCACCCCCTAGCTTGGTGTGATCTGCCAACTTACTGAGGGTGCACTTGATCCCACTGTCTATGTCATTGATGAAGATATTGAAGAACACTGGTCCCAGCATGGACACCTGAGGAATACCGCTTGTCACCCATCTTCCTCTGGACATCGAGCCATTGATCACTAAAAGAGAAGTGCAAATAGAATTTATATAAGTCAATTAGGTAAGCCACACATTGAATTCCATCTTCTAAGTAGTTTTGTTCTATCCTGCATTTCTTTTGCAAAAATTATAATTATTTTATTGCTATTCAGTCAGTAGCAAAGTTACAGAAAAATCAAGATGCAAATGGATTTTCTTTGTTATACAGTGATGCTTTTATCTGTTCTTCATAAACATGGCCAGATAATAGTACTAGTTTTTGAATAAGGTTGAAGAAAAATACCGACGCAACCTAAACATTAATGCAATCCAATGTTTTAAAAATATAGCTTTCTCACTGGCTGTTTAAGGTATGAAACTGGGTATCACTCTACCACAAGAATAGGCCTCTGAGGCAAAAATGATTTTCATTAAAATAATTTCCTAAAATACTTCCATATGAAGTAATATAATTGCTAGTGTGCTATTTTACGAGTACTTAATAAGCTGAAAATATTTCTATGTGTATTTTAATCCCAAACTTTAATGGTTTGTATTTCATATTAATTAAACAAAAAATTAGATAAATTTAGGTCTTACTCCTCATTTTGTTTATCAAAAAATAATTTAATCAAAAAATATTTGAACAATTAATTTTAGTTTTTACAATCAAACATGAATTTATCTTTGTCTATTAGTCATTTAGTTCATGATCTTGCACCATACCTGAAGCGAAATTATACTGAGCTATTTACTGGATCAAGGCTATAAGAAATTTTTTTCCTACAGATGTACACGGATCTATCCCAAACTTTATCATTTGAATCATATATTATTATATGTTAATCCTCTGTGTTTGGATGAAAGAAGATACTTTTTTATCATAGAACAATGGCTGTTCACTTCAATATCATGTAACAAAAAGGAGCTTACAACAAAATAGTTGTGTCTTATTAACAGTACAATTTGAATTTCCCAGAATTCCTGTTAACCATATTATGTACTGAGAGAAAAACTTTGAGTAATATTAAGTCATTTTATTGTAAAATCAGTCAGTCTGGTTTAGTGTTTCATTTTAAATAGGTATATTATGCTCTGTTTTGATTAAGACTGTGTGGAAATTTTTAATATCTTCTTATATGTTTGTTGAAGAAGACATAAAACAAAATTACCCTCTGTTCTTAGAAGGGGATATTTCTACTGATACAATCTAGAAAAAAAATTAAGAAATCAATGAGAAACAAGTTTTCAATTTTTCTGATATTAATATGATCTTGCAAAAAAAATGTTGCTTTTTATATCTTTCTAATGTAGAAATTTCTGTATACTCTTAGAATCTCACTGAGCAAATACTTGAATGGATTGTGCTTTGAAGCTGAAGGACTTGCAAAAAAACAACTGCTGACTTGTAGAAGAAGCAAAGAGTTTTCTTACTTCCAGGTACTGGAAATGGTTCTTAGGAAACATAAGCTTCTGTTGAACAAAGAAAGGAAAATAAACTCCTTGACAGAGAAAAATCTTGGGAAAGAGGTTTTGAAGGGATAGAAAAAAATTTAAAAATGAACTAGAGGTTATTAAAGTTCTGTCACTCTAAAGCATGATTCGTGTCCCTGTCTCATACACACAATAAATAAGACACAATAAATAATACACACAATAAATAAGTTGCTTATTGAAGTTAAATTCCACAGAGCTCTGGAAACAATGGAATAGATTCATGTGAAAAATTTGGAGCTTGGCCTGATCTTAAATGTACGGCATCAAATTCAATTATCAAATATTTGTCCTTATGCCAGATGGGTTATAAAAGACATGATAAAATTTCAGGATAGAAAAAACATTTGTATAGTGCCATCATACCATCTGGATTTGATTTACAAATCACATTTAGCATTTCAATGTCTCTGATCTCGTTGAGCATTACATATTATACACTTTGGTGAAACTACTCTTTACTGATCCTGTCAAAATGACATCAGAACGAGGTGGATTATTCATGTAAGTGAATTTGCTTTTGAATTTGGATGCAGTCTGGGAGAAGATCAGGATTCTATCACACCTTTCTAAAGTATCTCAGAACCTTTTAGAGCAAGGGATTCCATCCTATTTTCATCACCTAAAAGTGACATTAAAAGACATCTTTTTCCTTCAACCCAGTAGCTGAACATTTCCTTTTGAGGCAAGACATGTGCTGACAAAGAGCTGGGAGTATCTGTTGCTGTGATGCCATACAATTTCTCCCAATAATGGTTAGATAAGAATATAATTACTTTTGAAATCCCCTCCTCCTCTCTCAAAAGAGAGATTTGCTCTTTCTCTATTAAATTGATTGCTCCTCGAGATTAGAATACTATATTAGACCCACCATCAAAACACATAATACTATTTCTTTTGAACTATGATTGGAATATGTGACCAAAAGATAAATTCTACTGTGAATTGGAGAATAACAGATGCACATTAAGGAAAATTCTGCTGTGGGGTTTTTTTTGGTACTCTTTTTTATTTTTGTTCTCTCAGTTTAAAAGCAATTGTATTGTGCTTCATACTTTGGAATTAGTTACTGGCTTTAGAGCTGTATAATTCTCCTGTTTTGAGCTGAAAACTTCAATTCTGTTTAGTGATTTTTGTTTTCCTATTTAGTCCCTTCTAAAAGGCTGCACGTTCTGAAGTCAGCAGCATGTTTTTGCAGACAGTGTGTGCTACTTGCAATGATCACACCTGATGTTTACAGCTACTGCCTGGCACTGGGATGCAGAAAGGCTCTTGCTGATACTTATTCCTCCAGTGACCAAGGCCCCTCCTGGCTCTTGTGTGCCACGCTGGGGGTGCTGGGTAGTAAGAGGGGTCACAGGGAAGTAAAAGGTTGCACCTGTGGTGAGTAACAGACAGGACAGGTAACCAACAAGAGTATTCCATTCCATATACATCATATTTATATAAATTAAGTGATCACAAGAGTTCCTTTCTCTTTTCTGCAATGGCCAGCATCCAGTGAGGACTCTGTCTGATCTTCTGCCATTCATTCCCAATCCTGAGTTCCTGAATCCAGCTCCCTGTATCCAGCTCCACTGAGCCTGGGGCTTCTCCAGTGCCGCCTGCTCTGCAGCATCAGGGGGGATTGATACTGGAGGGGAAAAGTTGGGTTTGATATCGGACTTATACAGAGTTATATATAGTTCTGTATTTTTTATCATTTCACTATTATTTCATTACGCTTTCATTAAAGCTGTTCTAGTTTTTCTTTCCTAACCCATAAGTCTCTCTACGTCATTCCCTTTTCCTTCCCTTTTTGAGGGGGAGAGGGGGTCAGAGAATGTCTGTCCACATTTAGTGGCCAGCCCAGCCCTAACCTGCGACAATAAATTAGAAAGATATTGTTAAATATGAATGCAAAGACTAATGCATGCAACATTTCTCTAGCCTTGTTCCTATTCCTGTTTGAAGAAATCTAACCAGAAGAAATGTGATGTGGCTGAAGTGAGGGTAAGTATTGAAATACCTCTGAGCCAAGCTTGAGATAACAAAAAGATGGGGTAATGGCTTCCAGCCTAGCAAGAGGTGGGCTTTCACAGCAATCAGCAGGAGCTGGAAACCAGGAAGGGCTGCATTTTGAAGAGTCAATTTGACTCGGTGAGAGTCCAAGTCTCCTGCTGGGTTTTGAACTGTATTACTGCCTCCCTGAGCTCTTGCAGCTCCTGCCTA
>NW_009711901.1:14450-36689 GCF_000703405.1 Apaloderma vittatum
GGAATTGCAGTGTAGGAGCCATTCCCATTAAAGAGGAAAGAAACTGAACCTCTCATGTTTCTGCAGGGAGGGATTCTCAGTAGAGTATTCACTTCTGAAAAATGTTAAGAGGTGAATACCCATCTTTTAAAAGTGTGGCTGAATAAGGAGGGCAGGAATAGAATGTCTTCTCACATCTCTCTATTAGGAAGAGTCTACAAACACATTTAAAAGAAATTCTCGTGTGCAGAATTGAATGTGTCCTTGATGTTAATGTCCAAACCGTGCAGGATCGTGAGAAGTCGCGTTCTTTAATATTAGTGTTATCGGAAATGCTAACACAGACACAAAGTTGCTGTAATACACCCTTCTCCTAAGCTTTCAGTTACATAGTAAGACTGTGCTTTGAATAAGCAGGTATTTTCACTTTATTTTTTTTTAAAATAGCTTCTTAAATTTATCTTAGAACACTTCAAAAAGTTTTGTAAATGAATCAGTATACGTTACTCTTGAAATTGAATGAAAGTGTGTAAATATGTGGCTTATACCTGTTTAGTCCAGACATGATTGAAGGTTGAACCACTTGAACATAAATGAAGTCACATTAAAAAGCTGGATGACTCTATAGATATCACTGCCAATGCTTTTCTCTAATTTATTACAACTGAATAAGAGAGGAGACAGACGTGACGATGGAAAAGCTCTGGATGGTGACTCTTTTGTGCATTTCTCAAATTAAAGCACAGAAATACAGTATCCCAGCTCATTTAGCTCAGTATATATATCCTGGCAGTTGCTAATGTGATTGCCTCTGAGGCCAAATAAACCTTTCTCATCTGACATACTCCTGCTTTCAGGCATTCTGCCTTTTCCTCAGAATCTCCTCTTACTATTTTGCCAAGTGTGGTGAAATTTGGCTTGGTAGAGGTGATTGTAGAGAAGACAGTTAAGCTTTCTAGGGAAGCCCATCCTTAGCGTGTCATATTCACCTTGTGAAGGGAGCCCAACATACTTTTGACATAGTGCTATAACATTCCTGAAGAAAGTCCCCAGGGACACAGACCTCTGGCCTTTCTGCAGTGCAATTAAAAATGATAGAGCAAGGTTATTGTTTTTTTCTTATTTCTCAGTTTGTTAGAAATAAATATTTATCACATACATCCTCATACATTTTAAAGTCCAAAGGCCAAAATCAGACTCCAGTAAGATCAGTGGAAGAACTAATGACCGTGCCATGTAAATGACTAAGAATGTTGATATCAGGATAGGGTGGAAGATAATGTGAGTTCTGCCATGGGTTCCAGCAGTCTCGCGTGTAGTTTGGTGTGATCTCTGCAGCTTTAGAGACCTACTTACAATTCAGGAGAGGATTCAAAAGAGCCATCACATCAAAGGCAACTTCTCTCTGAGTGTCAGTGTTAAAAGGCTGAAAAACTGCATATTTTTTCTTCTCAAGTTCAGAGAAAAAGATACTTCCGGACAGAACTCACATATGAAACTTCAGTTTAACATCTTCTGACTTTGTAAGCAGTATTTTGTTGTAAAAATTTTTTTCTGAAAAGTGATGTCTGTAGTATGCCAAGAAACTTAGCTGTTAATATGAAAATTTAGTATATGCAGTATTTTCAGAGGTGTCAAGAGCTAGGGCTTGGCTGGCCACTAAACGCTGACAGATGCTCTCTAACCCCCACCCAAAAGGGAAGGAAAAGGAAATGAGGCAGAGAGACTTAGAGATTAGGAAAGAAAACTAAAACAGCTTTAATAAAACAATAAGAGAAGAACTAATAAGGAAAAAAAAGAACTATATACAAATATGTCTATATCTATATATATCCGATATCAAACATGACACCCCCTCGATAGCAATCCCCACTGATGCTGCAGAGTAGGTGGCACCGGGGAAGTCCTCAGTGTCAGTGGGGAGCTGGATATGGGAGCTGGATTCCGGAACTCAGGATTGGGATCAAAGGCAGACGATTGGATGGAGCTCTCTCTGGATGCCGGTCACTGATGAAAACAAAGGCAAAAGAGTTAAACCCTCATGATCCCTCAGTTATATACTGTGTATGACGTATATGGAATGGGATACTCTTGCTGGTTACCTGTCCTGTCTGTTACTCATCACAGGTGCAACCTTTTACTTCCTTGTGACCCTTCTTACTATCCGGCACCCCCAGCGTGGCACACAAGAGCCAGGAGGGGCCTTGGTCACTACAGGAATAAGTATCAGCAAGAACCTTTCTGCATCCCAGTGCCAGGCAGTGACTGTAAACATCAGGTGTGATCATTGCCAGTAGCACACACTGTCTGCAAAAACATGCTGCTGACTTCAGAAAGTGCAGCCTTTTAGAAGAAACTGAGCAGGAAAGTAAAATCACTGGACAGAATTGGTTCTGTTTAGTTCAGACCAGGACAAGAGGTCATTTGGTCAGAATAGATTTGAACCCAAGAACTCGATAGGGCACATCTTAAGACTGATGCTTTACAATTTATGAGTATAAATTCTGTGATGGGAAAGAGATGAGTTTTCCTGCTTGTAACTGCACTAGTAGTCACTGAAGACAGATGAAATCCTAAATGAACTTAGTAAAGTAAAAGAGTGCTAACATGCCAATATGTCATTACGATGAGGAAATTTCTAAACCAGAATTTCAACTAAACTTTTTGTCTCCAGTAATTACTTTCTTGGCCTTTCCTTCTTTTGTTGGCTTATTAGAACTTTGATATAACTGCTACTTGTGCCTTTATCCTATTTCTGTAGTTTCAGCTAGAAACATATCTCACTCACAGAATGTCTGGAAGAACTCTGAAACCAGAGGAGTTTACAAGCCAAATATAAATTTATTTCCAAGTACTTCTTCTATCAGATGAAGACTTGAAGTGAGATGTCTTGAAATATGAGAATACATTTTTCCTCCTCTACCACTGATCTGCATAAGTGTACAGAGGAAGAATAAGATGAACTTTATTAATACGCAGTTTTCATTTTTACACTGTCACTAAAATATTGAAAAGGAATAAAGAGAGTCTAGGGAAAGGCAAGGTGTTACAGAACATTTTATCCTTAGTACAAGAGGTCAAATCCACTCCTGGTTGGTATACATTAACAGCTATTACTGTCTGATCATAGCAGTATGATTTATACACAATCTATTTTAATATTATTCCATTTCTGACTGGTCAAGATCTTATTTGTTTTGAAAAGTCACTTGCTGTCATTTACATTATGAGACAGATTTTCATTCTCAGAAAAAATGATTCAACAGGCACTGAAAAAGTCTGAAGAGCTTTTCTGTATAGGCCTATTTAATTTGTGTTAAATTACACTTTTTTTTAATGTTGAAAAATGTGATAGGAAATCCATTTGCATACAGAAATTTTAAAAGCCTCTTTATATTTCCTGAGGGATTCTTCACTGCTCAGTTTAGCCTCTAGTTGCATAACCACTGTATTTCCTATCTAGAGATTTTTACTTTCGTGTACCTCTAAGATTCAATATTTCAAAATTTTTTTTTGTCTTCTTAATAGCCTTGGAAAAGAACACCTTATCTTTTTTCCTGATAAAGTATGTAGAGTTTGTTGCTTATGAAAAAATTCTGCAGTTAATTTTCTGAGGAAATTATGTTATATTCTATGTATTCTAAAAAAAAAATGTGAGGGTGAAAGTAAAGTAAAGAAAAATACTGCCATTTAAGTGTATATTTCTTCTATATATGTGTGTTTACACATATTTAGCTGGAAGGGAAGGGGAGAAAAAACTAATGTTTATCTTGCTTGAAAAAATACACTACTAATGTCTACTGGTTAAACTCTCTCCCCCTGTCATTAGCAATAACTGTAGGCAAAATTACATCTTTAATTTTCTTGAAATGCTTTTACAGTCTGTTGATCGACAAAAAGCCTAACTGCAAAGCAATAATTTAATTTCAAATTTAATTTATTTTTTTATAAATGGAATTTTATGGGTAGTGAAAATGAAACAGGAAGCACTGAAGACCTCATGACTTGAAAAAAGCATGGAGATTAGTGTTATCAAAATTTCAGGCAAGAATTAAAAACCAAACGTGTTAGTCTCCTTACATTCACACTATAAAATGAACAAATGTGTGTGTTTTGCTGTATCTTTCTTATACTTAAGACTATAATAAAAGTGGTTTTGTGGCACAGAGAATTTTTCTGTTATTTGCCGAGAGAGTGTTGGTTTTGAACAGTGACATAGATTGATTGCCATATGCCTAAGAAAAATGCAAACCAGCACTGACTGGTTGGTGTGCATTGGCAAACCAAGATTACTCACCCTTACTTGTTTCTACCTTCCTATCCAGCCCTTGAGTTCTTAAGCCTGTAGCCTGATATAATAACTGTGTCTTTAGATCTCAGTCCCAAAAAGACTGTGCCTGTGTGGAGCTTCACACTGCATTTATGGAGAATTTACATAAAACTTCTGTTAAAAAATTCAGTTCTGTCTAAGTGTCTAAGTGCTAAGTTTACAAATCCCCAAGAAAATTCAGGGAACAAAAGATTTGCTTTTTTCAGTAATTCACATGTGGAATAAATCTTTTAGGATTTGTTTTACAAATCTTACAAGAATGATATGTTATTCTAAAACATTGTAGCTCAGATTAGTAGATTTTTCTTTTTTCAAAATGGAGTAATACTTAAGCAGCAAAACATTTTTGTGAGTATAATGAGCTCTGGATGTAGCAAAACACAGTTTGGAGGGAAGGACTAGGATTTTTTTGGTATGTAAACGATGTATGCTCAGAAGTTTGGGTTTTTTACTCTGTATATAATGTGGTTAGGCTTCTTCTGTAAGGAGACATAAGCTCTGCTTACAGATCTTTTTTCTTGTTTAATGCTGAGACTATTAAAACCTTATTCAGCTAATTGAAATGAGCAAAATGACTAGAAGGATAAACTGGTCTTGCTCAGCTTAATATTTCTTGCTCTAGAAGTTCAGGCTGATACCTTTCATGGCTACCGTAACCATCAAAATTGGCACAGTGAGGCTCATTGCACTCTTTGGTTGTATGGGTGGTTTCTCAGCTACACAAAGCCAAAACTGTGAGAAGTGCTGAATTCAGCACTGGAAAGCAGCTGGGGAACACAACAGTACCAAGATACATACATGTTCTCCCACATTTAAATAAGTTGACCTGATCAGGGATTTTAGGGTATTTCCAGCATCGTCACAAAGGATGATAGCCAAGGAGTGCATATGATAAGCACAGAACTGCACTTTGACTACATCTGTACCATTTTCAGCTTCACTTTTGGCAATTTTAAGTTATTTTATTCACAAGAATATCAGAGAATCATAGGATAATTCAGTGTAAGAATAACCACAGGAGGTCTCCAGTCCATCTTCCTGCTCAAAGCAGGGTTAACTATGTGATCAGCCAAGGTTCCTCAGGGTTTTCTCCGGTCTCATTTTGGAAACCTCCAAGGATGGAGGCTGCACAATCACTGTAAGCAACGTGATCCACTGTTGGGCTCTCAATATGGAGAAAGTATTTCTACTTACATCCTGTCAGAAATTCTTCTATGACAATTTCTGCTTCCTGCCATACACCACTATGAAAGGTCTGTCTCTGTCTTGATAACTTCCTCGTAGATACTCCTGTTTGGTCCCACTGAAAGCCATCTCTTCTCCCTGTGTTGCCGAGGTGGTGTCCCTGGCGATAGGGAGGCTGCATTAAAATGATCTCTAAGGTCCCTTCCAGCTTAGGCCATTCTATGATTCTATGATTCTATGATTCTATGATTCTATGATTGATTCTATGATTCTATGATTCTATGATTCAGAGCTGAACATGCCCTAGTCCCTCAGCCTCTTCTCACAGGGCAAGTACTCCAGGACATGAACAGCATTCATAAACAGGAGAGAGTTCAGTACAGGTCCACCCTGTACTGAACCCTCTCCTGTTTATGAATGTTCTTCGTGTACTGTGGGGCCCAAACTGGCTGTGGTATTATAGACATGGTCTCAAGCTAGTGACCATGGTTCTGTTAGCACAGCCCACAGCACAGCACTGCTGGTCATCCCTGCTGCTGGGTCTCACTGCTGACTTGTGCTCAGCTTGCTGACCCCCAGGACTCCCAGGGCCTCTTCAGCAGAGGGACTCCTCATTGCCAGCAGCTCTTCCTTCCCAAGTACATGACTTGGCATTTGTCATTGCTGAAATTCATATGCTTCCCATTGCCCCGTTCCTTGACAGTAACTTCTATTTGTCCCAGACTCTTGTCCTGCGACAGCACGATCAAAGTGCACTCCAGTGCCCGTTTCCCCCTCCACTGCTAGGTCACTGATGACATTAAATAGGACAGGTCCCAGGATGGACCTCTGAGGAATTCCAGTTGTTACCCAGCTCTGGGTAGAGCATGACCCATGTGCTATGGTGAGATAAACAAGAAACTTTATATTCTGCTTTTATAAAAAGTGAAACAAAACTGAAGGCAAAGTCTTAAGATCATGCAAGACCAGAATAGCCTCTGGAGGATTTTGTAAAACTAGCTGAGAAAGGTTTTTTTGCTTTTCCGTTGCTGTGTAGTTCTGCTCAGTAAACAGTAATAACATATATGAAAAAACATTTAAAAAATCCTCAGGAAAATACTAATCCTGGTAGAGCCTTAAGTGTGAAAAATAAGAGGCTACAAGAAAGTACTACTGTCATCTGTGCACCAGTCAAGTTTTGTGGTGAATGGCAATAATATCTCCCAGACAGGGTAAGAGTTTGCACAAAATTATTGGCTCTCAGATGACTTTGGAGTCACTGTAACTCCTAAGTGTGGTAACCTGCCAAGGCTCTGCAACTCAATGATTCGTCTGTATTAATAGTTAAATAAACCTGTCTGTGGGGCAATTTGAAACTCACAGTGCATTAAAAAAAGATAATCCTTGTATTCCTCTTGCAAAATTGGGCACTTTTTTTTGTCAGAACATACTTCTACTCTAATTACAAGTTTCTATCCATGTCAGTAAATTCCTTCCCACTCCATTTAATGAATGGAAGTGTTTTAAAAACACAGCACAAATTCTTTTTATTCTTTTTAGTAAAGAAACACTGGTTTTGGAATGTGTGTGAAGAATTTTAACTCAGCACCTTGGGAAAAAACAACCAGTACCTTTCAACAACATCCATTATTTTATCAATTTAAATAAAACTATCCAATCTTATATAAGACAGAATAATATACAGTGAAAGAGATGAGTGATCATGGGTTAGAGTAATAAAGGTCAGGCAAACTGAAAAAGCTGTTGATAAGAAAAAAATACAGGAAATGTAATGTCAAAATGAAAGACTATTTAGCATCAGTATAAAGACTTTGCTAGAGAACAGCTTGCCTCTATAAGTCTGCCCACGCTATAAAAATAAAAGTGCAATACAGGAAAAGTGCTTTGATAAAAAGTAGCAAGCCAACAATTATGCTTGATTAAGAAAGCGAATATTTAAAAATATCTTCAAAAATATTAAACAAAGGCAATTTTAAGGAAGAGATGGAAAAAATTCTGCCTGTACTGTAAGATTCATTATCTATGATAGAGTATATCTTAACTAAACAGATGAATATTCAGAACTGCACTCAGATATCTCTTTGTCATTTAAATGTCAGTTTCATACATTCAAGTGCAGTGGATAAAATATTTATTAGTTTGAATTTGCTTTTCAAGATTGGTGACTTAAGTATACATAATTCCATGCCCTGACAGACATAATTTCTTGAAAGAAATCATTCCAATATCTTTTTTCTGACAAATATCTTCCTAAATCTCCAGTGTAATTAAATTTCCCTTTTATGTTTCTGATACAAAATCCAGACAATGTGTATTCTTAGGGCTGCAGACAGGTGACTAAGCCACTGGTCTTTGGTCTAAGGTTAAGCTAACCAAACGAGACATGTAACATTATGTGGTATGACATGAGAAATTGCTAGATGTGACAGACAACCATTCAAGCAACTGACATAAATTACAGATAGTGCCACGAGGCATATCTGAATTTCAAAGGTGTTTACAGAGGAGTTACATGAGAAATCCAGGTAGTTGAAGGGGAATACCAGGGACCTGCAGAGTAATAGACAGTTGAGAGGCTAATTCTACTTAGATAATCAAAACAATATTTTATATATATATATAAGACCACAATTATTTGTGTGATTATATGAAAATAAGAAATTTTGGTACAGATGTAGCAAAAATGGGACCAATGGGGAAAAAGGATTTAGAGAGGCCTGGTGCAGAGAAAGGGAGATGAAAGTGTGCTGGAAAGAGGGATGAAGAAATGGGAAATGACAGGATAATGGGACGGAATGTTTACTTGCCCAACAAGGAAATTGCTACCAGGGCAAGAACAAGAACCCTGGCATCACTGAGATAGTTACAAGCCTTGTGATCTGTCACAGTTGGGGGTGGAATTGACACTGGGGAAACTAGATGAGCTCAGGTACCAGTACACATTAGGCATGGGTTTGTTTAATGTTGACTAAGGAACAGGAATTTGGCTAGTATTCCTGTGGCATCTGGTAAGTGGCTGTTGCCATGGGGTGCTTCCAGCCAGCTCCTCTAGAAGGTTCTCTACACTGTGGCAACTGCATTGCCATTAATGACTTAGTTACAGGGGAGCAGCTGAAGGGAAACAACACGCAAACTATCCTAGCCCTGTGTCAAACTGCTACAGCACCTTTGCCTTCCCCTGACATACAACGATGTTACCACATGGGGAGAGAAATTACTGCCACCTTTACCCTAATGGTAAACATACTCCTGAGCACTGTATGTTAGGATTCTCTAGGAGAATTTTTGCAGTGCATAAGTGATGGGGATGATATCCCGATTTATCTGTTGTAATTGTATTTTGGACAGCTATTCCTTGGGACTGCCTCCTTAGCTTGAATTCACACCTGCTTCAATTAGAGAGTAAAAAGATTAATTCACTTTTTACTTTCCTCAGCTGGTTCAACTACTCACAAAAAGAGATATAATTTTCTTCATTCTACCTTTTTTCTGTCTATTTTGATAACTGTGGAATTTTATTTTCTTACAGTATTTAGAATCTTATTTAAATATTTCACTCCTGGAATCATACAAGGATATCATAATCTCATCTATCTTCTAAAAATATTAAGATAAAACGAATTTCCCATTCACTTGCTGCTGCAAGAGGAAACTTGAAGCGCTTAAGATATCCTGATGTATCACACGGAAAAAAAAAGAGCATTTTGCTTAAAATAAGCTTCATATCTGATATTTCAAGGAATAACTCCTGATTTTCAAATGCTCAGTGCTGCCAGTACTGTAAATGTCTGATCAATCATACAAGTTAAAAATATAAAACATTTTTAGAACATTTTATGAGCTGTTAATCCCTGGGACAAATATTCTTTGAATTGGATTTCAGTTCAGGCCATTAGTTGGAGAAGGAGGCATAAGACATCATATGACTCAGATCATGCCCATAGGTGAGTCTTACAGCTTTTCCTCTGTGTGTGTGTGTGTGTGTATGTGCATGTCTTCAAAGTAGACTGTGGTGGCAGAAATCACTGAATATAAATGTTCCTCAGCCGAACTGTCAGGATCAGGCTGTCCCGGTTTCAGGTGTGTGATCCATTCCTTCACAAAAGGTATGAGAATTCATGCAATTGACAGTGAGCATGGCATTTTGACAAGATGTGAGACATGCCTACCTGCTGTGTCTGAGCTATAGATGAATGCCTTATAAATAATGTGTGATAAACAACAAATAACTTAAACTGTTGTTTCTAGTAGGAGCTAGCTCAGCTCCATCTAGCAGTGTTTAAAAGAAAAGCATGAAAAACCAAACAGATGAGACACTTTAGTTTTGATTCTGTTCTCATAAAAATCTAGCAAGAAGGGTAGAAAAAGATACCGTAGACATCCTCAGAGATTTAGAAAGGACACAGGTTTCCTTAGGCAAACTGTCTGTTTTAAAAAATACACAAATAGTGTAAAGAGTGACGTTTATTTTAGGATTAGCCAATTTTTACAGTAGTTTTCCATTCATAATACTGGCATTCTTATCTCACTCTTCAGACCACTTCCTGACATTGCAGATGGCGGCCAGTGGCTGTGTCACTGTCTGACAGAGATACTGTGTAAATTTAACACGGTGTTTAGCTGTGCTCAGCTTGCTAAGTAATATGTCAAAATTAAACCCCTTAAATAACTGACCTAATAATAAATGACCTAATATGCAACACATTCTAGTATAGGACGCATCTGGTAGACAAAACAGATAAATTAATTATTTTTCAAACATGGTAGTATAGACTAATTCCCAGCTGCTACCATCCTTACTGAAAGTACATATGCCAAAGGCAAAGTTTTTTCATTTTTGTAAGAACGTTACTAAAACAATTCATCACACACTATTATTTCAGTCTGAAGTAAATAAACTTTTCCCCAAGCTTACCAGATTTACTTTTGCATTATTTACCATCTTCACTTCAATTACACGTAACATTCACAAGAAGAGTTATCTGTCTAGTACTGCAAACTAAATTTGAAAGGATGGTGAGAGTGTAGTTTGAACACAGACATGCTTTTGTTAGAGTCACTTTAATTATCAAAAGGCAGAATCTCTGACTTTTCAACTCATTCTTATGCTTCTGTTTGGTTTCATTAAATCTGACAAACCCCCCGTAATAAGCACTCTCTGAATATGACCCCTTCCCTGCTTCTACCACGGTATTGAACAGGCCTAACAGCAAGCTCATGGTACAGAACACCTTGCAGGTCTAGTCAGAGGACAGCTACTTCCATAGTTAGAGAGACAGCAGTCTTTTTTGGCTTGATTGAAGAAATAATGCTATGTCATTAAGTTTCCCTTTCTGTGTTTCATTGGTAAATGCTTTAGTTTTTCTACTAAGAGAGGCTAAAATGTGAAATACATTGTCATTCTGTTCTCACCCAATATCTTCTATCTGTATTTATTTCACACTGTGTATCTTTCTGTAATACCTGCAGTATCCACTTCAGTATTTACAAAATAAGTGAGAGAACTTTTCATCTTTTTTATTACTACACATAAATGAAGGGAAGGTCAGGTTCCACATGAAAGGTAAAAGAACATAGTTTGGCATAAGATATAGGTACCTTGTTCATCCTTCTACATTGTAACAGAACTGACTTAATTTTAGAATACATTTGTCAGATGGATGCCTGGATCACACTTGCACATCTCTTGAAATTGTTCCTAAATGATCTTTCATTCACTTGTTCTGTTGCCTGATTCACTCCTAAAGAGATTCCCCCTCTTGGCCTCAAAATTATGTAACCTAAATGTAGCTGGCTATGGTTTTGTCTTGTAGTTTGTTTTATTGGCAGTTCAGCAACAGAAGTATCCGAACTTCGTCAAAGAATCCCTGTATCACCCCTTTCTGTCTTTTTGGATAGTTATTTACTCCCTTTTGTCTCTCTTCTTCCAGACTGAATAAAGCAGTTTTTCTTATGTTCTCCCACTGGTCTTATTTTCCAGATAATTTTGTAGCATCCCTGACCTCAATTACAGTTCAGTCATATATACACAGATCATAGTTTTATGACCCTGAGCTAGAGAAGATAGAATATGCTTTTGCTCCCATAGAAAAGCATAAAATAATTTAAAATTATGAAAATATCTATATTGTGTGAAAGAGTGGAAGTCCCTGTTTTCTTAGTCATGGAATCTGATTCCAGTTCACCAGTTAATCATCAGAGTGCTATTTGTACTTCTTAAAACTAACCAGGATAGTACAGGCAGACAAGTAACTTTAGTCACCATCTCTGTGCAACAGAGGCAACAGCAGCTTTGAACTCTAGGTGTAGATGCATTCACTGCCATCTGCCAGCTACTGGGATATAAGATAAATAATATGATTTTGCATGGATTAAAAGAGTCAACAATGAAACAGAATTTGATAGTGAGAACGAAGAAAAAAATTTAACAGCTAAAAAGCATATCTTCTCTTGTTCTCTGCTTTTCAATTCCTTGCATTTCCTTATTTTTCTTTCATACTATAACAGTAAGAGGCTATACATATAAATAAATTAAAAGGCTTGAATTTTATAAACTATGCTTTTAGCCAGGCCTTTTTCTTTTTTGTATTCATATTTTGGTGAGAGAAAAATTTCTGTTCTGTTCAGATGTAGTTCAGATAATTTACATGCCTCAGTACTGATGTACATTTCAGTAGATTACACTTGAAGCAATACCATGTGCATTTTGCTTGCAGATGATATAAGGAAGGGAACGTTAAGTCCTGTTCTTGATGGTTTTCAAGGTGGCCAAGTGTTGTTATTACAAAGAACTGATACATGGGTTCGACTATGGGGCTCAATTGAAACAGAAGATATTGAGGAAGTAATAGAATGTAATCCAAAGGGGTTTTTTTGGGGAAACATCCATAGTTTATGCATATACATGAACATCTCGCAGTGCCTGACAATGTACCCAATGTCCCATAGTTCATGTAAAGTTCTAGGTATTAGAGATTAAAACCGTTAATTAAGAAATTTGCATTTAATTCTGTAAAATGTGGAGAAACTAACTTCAGTCCAGGGAAGATCCTATGGGTATACTTACCCATAGACACAGAAAGCTAGTCAAACATTTAGGACTATTCATTTGTCTGTATTTCAAAGACAGCATATTAAGGCATGGTATCCCAGAAAATGTAATACTTTATTTTTATCTGAGAAAATGTTACACCTTTTTTTTAATTGCCACATAGAGCTAATTAAAGATAGCTTTCATGAAATATCACAGAGGACCAGTGTTATATTTTTGATCTAGATTCAAAAAAGAAAAAAAAGATGAATGGTTAATAAACGTATGTGGGAATGAGAAAGCAACAGTGGTAGAGGGCCAGATATTTAATTTTTGGGAAGGTAGTTCCTCATCAAAGTGGAAGCAACTTGTGCAACCAGAAAGTGTCTGAAAGAACTCTTAGGAGTCATTAAAGAAAAAAACACAATGTGACTCATTTGATAATGTAATATTTTGCCTTCAAACTGTAAGATGAAAAGCAAATTTTATTCACAATTTATCTGCCATACATAGCATCAGCATTTTTCATATTTATGTGAGATTAATTTGTATGTAGTCTTAAATACTGCACAGAGAAGAAAAAAGTTGTTATTGAAAAAAACTAGTTTATTTTCCTTTTCTTATATTAATTTTTTGTTCTTATTTTGAGCTCATGCAGCTATGAAAATCCCTATGGAATATGCATATTTTTTCAGTTTACATAGAAATTAGATCATATAAAATAAATATTTCTATTGCTTTTTATTTCTCTTTATCTGTTTCAGTCTCACTAGGGCTGCATTTAAACAATAGTTGTTTGATGCTACAGAAATAACATTTGACCTTGTTAATTATCAGGGTAAATAAGCTTTTTTATGTGGCTCAACTCTATTGAAATGTTCTCAGGTGATAATTACATGGACTGTGGACAGTGAGTTGAACAAACCTCTTTTTAATTATTACCGGGAAAGCTATTAAACCATTTTTCTATCTGAAATGAAGCCTTTCTTTCCTGTGTTTAAATCACTTTCTTTAAGGTTTCTTTCCATGGAAAAGTTTGTGCTAAACCACAGGAACACAGCAAGTGGTCTAAAATGCGATTCAATCAAATGCATTATTTCTTTCTTTCTTTATTTAAAAGCTTGTAATTTTCTTGCTGATGTCCCCTTATATGACTTCAAATTAGTAATGATAGGACGAGGGGAAATGGCCTCAAGTTGCGCCAGGGGAGGTTTAGATTAGATATTAGGAATAAATTCTTCACTGAGAGGGTAGTTAGGCACTGGAACAGGCTGCCCAGGGAGGTGGTGGAGTCGCCATTCCTGGAGGTGTTTAAAGAACGAATAGATGTGGCGCTTGACAATATGGTGTAGTGGTTAGAGAAATATTGGGAAAAAGGTTGGACTTGATGACCCTCTAGGTCCTTTCCAACCATAATGATTCTGTGATTCTGTGTATTCATTTCTAAAGAATTACATATACCTCTTTCTAGATTTTTTGTCTTAATGTTTAGTGTTTATTTAGATGAGATATAGTATCAGATTCAACTCTAGAAAAAAAATGCTGAGAAGTTCTGCTTTAAAGATAACAGCTAATTACAGCAAGAGTATATTTTTTTCAAGGGGCTGAGCCTGCTTTAAAATCTTCAAATAGTGAGAGCTTGTCGTATTTGATAAAAAATTAGCAGAGTAAAAATATATTATTCTATGCCATGAAATGACACCTTTTGAAGAATCTGGGTGTTTCTGAGTCATCATACAGTTTGCTTTATTCGGTTCTCAGAACTTCAAATGGCCAAAAGCAACTATTTCATACAACCCTGTATAAAAAAAACAGCTTCAGGCTAGAAAAGCCATGCAATAAACAAATGCAAGGGTGATCCTATGCATCTTATCCTCCATTAACACAGAAACAGAAAAGAAAGCTTATGAGCCTCATTTATTACAAACAAAGCTCAGACACTAGTTTTTGTCCTCATTTTTCAGGAAGCCTAAGGAAATGTTGCACATTGGCAATAATTCTGTTTTGCTTAGCATATTACAGCTTTGTCATCCCATGAAGTCAGCAGTGCTCTAGGCAAAAGTAGATTTCCACCCACGAGGAATTTGTGGAAGTATCAGTGTTAGTGCCGCAGTAATTCAGTATTACCTCCATGAATATATTGTCTCCCGGAGAGAGAAGGCAGCACTGACAAGGCTAGGAAAAAGTAAGAAGGGAAAAAGGTTTTCAAGGTAGCTTTGAAAACATTTACAAGAAAGAAAGAGAGAAATGAAAGGAAGGAAGAGAGGGAGGGAGGGGAGACAAAAAATAAAACTAAAATATTTTTATATAAACCTCAACATTGATTTTGCAGGTACATAGCAGTCTTTCAGGACCCACATTTGCCCCTCCTCATTTTATTAAGGTAAATCTCACTTTTATATTCATATTTAGAATGTATTAGGCAGGAAGATGTGGTGGTGTTGGGTCATAGGCTGGACTTGATGATCTCAGAGTTCTTTTCCAGCCTCAGTAATTCTGTGTGATTCTGTAATATTCTAGGACATTTGATTATCCAAGTCAAGGCTTTGATCTTATTCCATTATTGCAAGCCTAGTTTTCTATTACCTGTAGAGAAAAAAAAAAATAATCCAGCTCCCAAAGTCCAGATTGGAAAAGCCTGTTTGGTTTTGTTTTTCTATTATATCCAATTGTTTATTTATTTAGTTTATATATCACAAGTTGTGAACTGCAGAAGGGATGAGATTTGATAAAATAAGTATAGCTTTTTTTATTGTCTTCTTCAGATGTAAAAGCTATCAAGAACAGTTCCAGGCATCTATAAATTGGAAGACGTCTGTGTGAAGCTGAAGGAATGTCTTCCTTTTCTGCATTGGTTTTCATGCTTAGTAGTTCAGTCATAAACTAAACCTGTAGTGTTCTTTTTAATGGTCAATGGTTTAAGTAGTATTACTACTAGGGCATTACAATGGCAGGCATGGATATTTCAAACCCACTCATTTATGTCTTAATCCCACTGACTGAAATATTGTGGAATCCTTTCCCATACAATATAGAACTTAGGTATTTTTCTAAAAGATCTTTAAGAGGGAATGCAAAGTGTTGCTCTTGAAACCTAGGAATCATTTCATTTCTCAAGTGTTCTACATTTTTTGGGAACCAAAAAAGATATTTTTATAAAATAATGTTCGGCATTGAAAACCATTTTTGAAGTATTACTGTAGAACTATACATGACTCACAATCCATTTCTAAATTTCTTGAAAAATCAATCTCAGAAAATGAAGAAGTGTTTTCTGACTAAGTCTTGAGATGATGCAAATAGTTTAATTAAACATTATTTACTCACTTAACATTCTGTAAGACACTATAAGACACCAAATTGTGCAATTTTTTTGCATATATAAGACAAAATTTGTCACTGAATCAGGAAAACAAGTTTTATGTTAATTATAGGCTAGGATTCGACTACAAGTCTGAGTGTACCTCTGCAGAGGAAGAATTGGATTCCTTAACCCACAACAATAATTGATCTACCTCCTTTTGAATTCCGCAAAAGGAATCAGACTAAATCTTACATCCCTTTTGCCCCCAAACCTGATTCAAATTTATTACTTTCTGCAAGTGCTCCTTTCGTTGCCAGGACACAACTGTGATCCAGACATATTTCTTTCTCTGTGATGTCTGCAGATCCTTATGCCAGTTATACTATAGTCTTAAGTGTATGTAATGCATGTCAATGATCTGTGAGCGGGGAGCGGCATTTTGTTTCAGGCTCCCTAGAAATCTATTTGTTATTTTTCTGCCATCTTCTTCTGAAAGTGTTTGTGTACTGTGGGACTAGAATAGTGACAGAGTCCTTCTAAGTAAAGACTTGGTAGCATCTTCCCATCTGTCTGTGAAAAAAAATATGCAGTGCCTCAAGCAATGATCACCACCATCTTTTCTTTTGTATTGAAGGGGCATTAATACAGCTTATTAGCAACTAGACTTGCACTTCTACATTTTCTGTGAATGTAAAACCAGCCATGTAAAACCACCTTCATTCTTCTTACTTCATTGTATTAAATAATATTCCCAGTCCCTCTGTTCACCTTAGCTTATTCCTAAACACATACTCCTCCTGTTCAGATCTAAATAGGCTGTGATTTTTTTACAGCAAAGGTGTAATCTGAATAATTTTTTAATTTATGAAATTATAAATATTCGTCACTCCTAATATATCTAAAGTGTATACGTTCCTTGCTTACCATACAGTGTTCTACTTATATAGATTTTATGTGCATGGCATAGATAATTATCAGTCCCCCAGGAAGAAAATATGAGAACAATTTCTGGATATGATTTATTATGTAAATAACTTTGTGTGAGAAACTCAGCACATCCAGCACAAATGAAAATGCAAAAATCAATTAAATAACCCTTCTTGAGAGTGTTGATAGTGTTGGTCTTCGACAGTTCTTTGCTAAAGAAGGATGTAGAGAAACAGAGAGCTAGATAGTGATGGCAAGAGAGAGGGATGTCATAATTTGAAGACACATTGATTTACATAAAATTAAAGGATGTCAAGAATTTTATAGACTTGAGGGATTTACAGACTTATGATGAATTTTAAGCTTATATTTTAAAATGACACTTTTGGTTTTACAGCATGTAGCAGAAGTTTCAATATTACCAAAATACTGGTGTTACTTTAAAAAAAATAAATTATTTCACTGTGAATGTCTTCTCTATCTCATAGAATTACTTATTTCTATTGAATTCCTAGGGACTAGGATCAACCTATTGGGTGGAATATTAATTAGAACAAAATGCTGCTTGGTAATGCTAGAGAGGCAAATATTATAATGGAACCGTCCAGTTTTTCCCAATGGCAACATTTGTGGTTTTCTCAGGTGTGAGTGGCTTTTGAACTTTTTTAAACTCATTGTTAAGTTTCAAAGTTAGCAACACTGGATTCACTCACAAAATTTTTTTAAAAAATTCCCAAAACTAAACCACACCCCAAAGCAAAATTCCAAAGTAGTATTTTACAGAAATGGCTTGAGACATTGGAACATTTAGAGCACAGGGAAAGCATTTTCTGCATCTTAAAGACTCCTTTTGAAGTCTTATTTCTTCCTACTCAGTAGGACTGAGATGAAATCACAGTCTAAATTTCAGTGTTATCTTGTGAATATATTTCAAGAAAATTCATCCACCTCCACAAAACGGTAGAGAAGATATATGTTGGCATTATATAGGATTGATGTTAAAACTATGAAACTTGAAATCCAAGAGTTACATGCCTTAATAGATATAACACCTATAACAGTTTTAGAATGACAAAAAATGGTATGATAGAATTATTTAATTGTTTATGTTGGAAAAGATCTTGAAAATCTTCAGGTCCAACTATTAACCTAGCAATGCCAGATCCGCCACTAAACCACATCCCTAACTACATATCTTTTAAATACCTCCAGGGATGGTGATTCAACTGGGCAGCCTGTTCCAGTGTTTAACAACCCTCTCAGTGAATAAATTTTTCCCAATATTCAATCTAAATCTCTTCTGGTGCAACTACAGGTCATTTCTTCTTGTCCTATCACTTACTACTTGGGAGAAGAAACCAACATCCACCTCACTATGACCTCCTTTCAGACAGTTGTAGAGAGTGATGAGGTTTCTCTTGAGCCAGGCTAAACAATACCAGTTCCCTCAGCTGCTCCTTATAAGATTTGTTTCACTAGACTGTTCACCATCTTCATTGCCCTTCTTTGTGCACGCTCCAGCAGCCCCATGTCTCCCTTGTTTTGAGGGACCCAAAATTGAACACAGAATTTGACCTGTGGCCTCAGTGCTGAGTACAGGGGAATAATCCCTTCCCCAGTCCTACTGGCCACACTATTTTTGATAGAAGACAGGATGCTATTGGCCTTCTTGGCCACTTGGGTGCCCTGCTGGCTCATATTCAGCTGGCTGTCCACCAACATGCCCAGATCCTTTTTGGTCAAGCAGCTCTCCAGCCACTCTTCCACAAGCCTGTAACATTGCCTGCGGTTGTTTTGGTCCAGGTGCAGGACCCAGCACTTAGTGTTGCTGAACCTCATACAATTGGCCTCAGCCCATTGATCCAGCCTGTCCAGATCCCACTGTAGAGCCTTCCTACCTTCAAGCAGATCAACACTCCCATCCAGCATGGTGTGATCTGCAAACTTGCTGAGAGGGCACTCAATCCCCTCATCCCCATCACTGATAAAGATATTAAACAGAACTGATCCCCAGACTTGGGAACACAGCACATGAGCAGCCACCAACTCCATTCACCACCACTCTTTGGGACTGGCCATTCAGCCAGTTTTACACTCAGCCATGAGCAGCCAGTTTCTCCAGGAGAATGCTGTTGGAGATAGCTTTACTAAAGTTCATGTAGACAGCTCCACAGCCTCTCCCTTATCTGATAAGTGGATCACCTTGTCACAGAAGGAGATGAGGTTAGTCAAGTGGGACCTGCCTTTCATGAACTCATGCTGGCTGGGTCTGATCACCTGGTTGTCAGGTACATGTCACTTGATGGCACTCAGAATGATCTTCTGCATATTCCTCCCTAACACCAAGGTTAGACTGACAGACCCATACCTGGGGCATGAGCTATAATTTTTAAAATTTTATTCAAATAACTCACCTATTACCTGGATTAGCAACACATAAAACTAGATATACTTATCATAGAATCATAGAATCATAGAATCATAGAATCATAGAATAATTTCAGCTGGAAGAGACTTTGAAGATCATCTAGTCCAGCCTTTGTCCCAGCCCTATCAACCTACTAAACTATGTCCCCCAATGCAACATCTAGCCGTCTCTTAAACACCTCCAGGGAAGGTGACTCAGCCACCTCCCTGGGCACCCTCTTCCAATGGCTGACAACCCTTTCAGTAAAGAAATTCTTCCTAATATCTAACCTGAACCTCCCCTGGCACAATTTAAATCCATTTCTTCTCGTCCTATCACTCTCCACTAGAATAGAACAACACTCCCCCCTCTACAACCTCCCTTCAGGTAGTTGTAGAGATCAATGAGGTCTCCCCTCAATCTCCTCTTGTCTAGGCTAAACAGGCCCAGATTCTTCAGCCTTTCCTCATATGACTTGTGTTCTAAGCCCTTTACCAGCTTGGTAGCCACCTCTGTGCCCTCTCCAGCATCTCAGTGTCATGGTCATTGACAACTTTGCAAACTTGCATATTTAGATATGGACGCACATATACAATTTCAGCTGTTAACGTAAAAGACGTTTGGTATGTTTCAGTATAAAATATACATATAGATGTATTTATAAGATATAAATTAAGTCCACAGTGACATTTTCGTAACATAATATGGCGTTGTGGATTTTGCAAATGAAAATAGTGCTGCATAGTGGTTGATAAGATATAGTTGCATTAACTCCACAGAGGTAGGCTGTAAACAGGCCTTTTGACACTTGATTAAGTCTTGACAATATTTTTAATGATTGAAATCCATTCACATGCATTTTGAAAGGTGTGACTGCATTGAGTAGAACTACCTATATTATCTATCTGGTTTGGTCTACTTTTATTTGACTACATATTTCCAGGTTTGTTAATTATGTTTTTGAGAATGTTTGTGTTTATGCTGTATCAGTACAACATTCAGTTCTTTCAAGTGCTCTGTTAGAAAAGGCCAGTAACTCTAACAGTTGTGACTTAATTATCCTATCTGTAGAGAGAGTGTTCATCCACTAAAATTGGATCATCCACTAAAAGTGTTCATCCACTAAAAATTCATTGTCACTGATGACAGGTGGAATATTTATTGGATATGCTACTATGCCTGTGATATTTTTCATGTATCTATGATGTTTTCTTTAGCCTTTTCTACTAAGGGTAATGTTGTTCTCTTCTCCATGGACACCCCTTTGTCACGAGGGAGAAGCTTGCTTGCCCTTATGAGGTTGCAAGCTATGCTGGCGGAGGGTCTCCCATGCCAGACAGGTCTCAGCTGAAGGGTCAGACTAAGTGTGTCCATGGGTAGGATGGGCTCGCTAGCCTCCCGGCAACCATCATAGGAGAAGGACAACTCTAACTCCAAACCCAGGCAGATGGAGCTTCTTTAGCACTGTAAGGCCATCCATCTAAGAGAAGGATACTCTAACTAAACCTACGTCCTGAGGACTTTGCTGTCACCGTCCAAGCTCACAAGGCCCTGGCAGATGAAGCGTAGCAGTAAAGGGTGGGGACAGTTCTGCGCACACTGAGCCTCACCTAAAAAATCCATTGAGCAGGCTTGAAGGTTACACCCACATTTGTAAAGTCCTATAGCAACAGATGAGGGATGAAATGGCACTGGAAGGTGCACTGGAAGCCGCAGACCCCACCCTGCATGCAGGCAGTTCAGGACATTGGTCGCTCGAGACTGACGCCGGAGATGACAGTCTTGTTTGGCAACATCCTGAATGACCAAGCAGCCTTTTTCAAGGAGAGCACTGCTTGCTCCACACGGAGAGGGGTCTAGAAAAGGTGACATAACCAAAGTTCATCTCCACCCTCCACCCAGTTGGTTAACCACGGCCAACGAACCTCTTCTGATGCGGTCGAACAAACACAAAGAGACAAAGGCATACACCTGCCTCCAAAGGTGTGTTCAGATTGACACACGCATGTGGGAACATTAGAACTATGCTTGATACTGTGGATAGTGGACCTGAGCGTCATTCGGCTCTAATTGCCTACGAACTATCACGACTCAACATCGACATTGCTGCTCTCAGTGGAGTTCGTCTCCATGAGGAAGGCAGCCTCAAAGAACACGGTGCCGGCTACACACTCTATTGTTCAGGCAAACCCAAAACCGAAAAATACTTTTCAGGAGTTGGTTTCATGATTAAAAACTCCATCACCTCCAAACCTGAAAATCTGCTGACAGGCCATTCCGATCACATTATCTCCCTATGCCTCTCACTACACAACAAGCAACATGTTGTTCTCTTCAGCGTATATGCCCCAAGTCTCCAAGCTGACCCTGAGGAAAAGGACAAGGTCTACACTGACCTGCGCCACCTCACCCAAAAAGTTCCTGCAGATGATAAGATCATAATCCTTGGTGACTTCAATGCCAGAGCAGGAAGGAACTCTGAAGCCTGGAAAGGAGTACTAGGCAAGCATGGTGTTGGAAACTGCAATGACAATGATCGCCTCTTGCTAGAGTTTTGTGCAGAACAGCAGCTCACCATCACCAAAACTATCTTTCAGCAGAAAGACAGCTTGAAGACAGCCTGATGCATCCTCGATCCAAGCACTGACACCTCATTGACTATATCTTAGTGCACCAGAACAATATTCGCGATGGCTGTCATACCCAAGTGATGCCTAGTGCAGAATGTCAAATGGACCATCGCCTTGTGCCATGCAAACTTAACCTCCACTCTAAGTCTAAACCTAAGAGGGGCGGCATTCCAAGGAGGAGGCTCCAAGTTAACGATCTTCAAACAGCTACAGTGAGAGACAGCTTCTGGGTAAACCTTCAAACTCAACTTGAAGGCCATCTCATAGATCCCTCTCCTGCAGTACTTTGGCAACATATTAAAAATAGCATCCTCCATTCTTCTGTAGAACATTTAGGGCTCTCCTCCAAGAAAAACAAAGACTGATTTGATGAAAACAATCAAGAGATCCAGGAATTGTTGAGAAAGAAGTGAAATGCTCAGCAAGAACACCTCGCTCAGCCATCTT
>NW_009711902.1:0-4829 GCF_000703405.1 Apaloderma vittatum
CTGCACTTTCATTATCACAACCACAACACGCTGCCAAGTTATAAAAGTATTTTTAGACTGGAAAAAAAACAAAAACAAACCCACAAAGAAAAAAACCCCACAACTGGGGATTTATCTGAGAATTATTAATACAAATTAATACACGTGGTGGGATCAGACAAGTTGGGAAACAGTTTTGGTGAAACGATCGTTCTGGATTTGCTTTTCCCCATCAGTGACCAGGCAAGGATTCGGGCTTTCAGCCCATTTTTTTTTTCTACAAGAGCCATTTTTGGCAGATAAGATTATTTAACAGAAGGACAGGGGAGAAAGGGGAGGGAAGGATGGATTTGGTTCCTCTGGAGAAAGCTGCTGCTGTCAATGAGCAAAATAAAACACCCCGGAGAGAAAGCGCTCGATGAGAGGCTGAGCCGCAGGAATTGCGTTATTGGCATTGCAGGAGCAAACCTGGATGGAGTTCCTGGCTGACATTTAGAAAAAAAATTAAAAAAAAGAAAGAGCTGAATAGACAGTGCTGTGCTGGCAGAACAAGAGTGGAGGTGCACGGGCAGGGAGGAAAATACTTTGATATGAGGCTATTTTGCAAATATCGAGCGTGTCACAAAGCAATTTATTGAGCTGGAAAGAGGCTTTAATAGAGGGGATTTTATCGAGGTAAGATAAGAAGCGACTTGGCTGCAGGGACAGGACCCAATCCGAATTTAAGATCGGTTTTGCCCCTTTGAGCTCATCTATTTTTTTGTAAAACAACAAATACAAACTTGCATAAACATTCATTCCTCGAAGAGGAAAAACGCAACTGCCAACGGTTCTAGGAGGTAACGAGTTTTTAGCTTCAGCATATTCCCCTGCACACTGACCAAAAAAAATAAGAAAAGCCAAGTTTTACTAGAAAGCCAGATCCAAAAAGGTGTTTAGAAACAGTAATTAAGTTTGCACCTACGCCAGAAACTTAGCAGTTTAATTTTTGCACTGATTTAGTTAAAAGACCAGTTTTTTCCTGGCATAAACGAGGCCATGGGTTAAGTAGAGCTATTCCATCAAGTACAAAAAAGGGGGAAAAAAAAATATCTATTAGTATGTGAGCTAAGAGCACAATTAGTTTTACCTCTTCCTGCTCACAAATGGGTTGGGAGCAACTTAAAGAGTTTGCTTGAATCCATTTATGATGGGAAATTTGCAAGATGATTCCTGCAAATAATTAGTTATTGATCTCAAAGTTTGCTTAGGGAAAAGCACTCACAAGCAAGGCAATCTATTATTTAAGCAATAGTTGTTGTTTAGGGATTTGTGTCACTGGAAACACAGCTTTGGTCGACTAAACTTCAGGTTTCCTCACGGGTGGGGGAAGGAGCTGTTTGAATTTCCATTTTTCAGAGTGAAACAATTTCTTTTTTCCTTCTTCCAATAAATGTTTTCTTTTTTCCTTTACTGATTTTTTTCCTTCTTCCAATAAATGTTTTCTTTTTTTTCCTATACTGGCTTTTTTTTTCTTTCTGCCAATAAATGTTTTTTGCCTAAAAGGTTTTGAATATTTCTTGGTCAAAAAAAAATAAAACCAGCTATTTTATTAATATTCTAGGGAACATTTTCCCAGCATTTAGACACTCTAACTAATAAAAACAGCATTAAGGAGGGCCTTTAATTCCTCCTAAACCTAGGACAGCTTCAGATACACACAACTGGGGTCAGATCTTTAATTTCTCAGCTTCCCACCGATCCAGGAACCAGCATTTTTCTCCCATCCCCATTTTTCAAGCAGCATTTATTGCCCTCCAGTTTGAGTTTAGGTTTTATTTAGCCACCCCCAGAGGTGTACATGGGAGGAATCAGGATTGTAGGTGCTAGTTGAGCTCCTTCACAGCCCATTTTCCTGCTCATCCCCCATTTACACCACAGCAATTCTTCAAATTGTGCACCACAAAAGCCCAAAAGCTTTAGTGCTCGTTCCCTTTACCGTGCAATGATGGGTTCCAGAGAAACATGCAAAAAAAATAAAAAATAAAAAGTCTTTGCTTACTATCAGATCGTCACTTACGAGCACATCCATTCATAACCCCACCCCAACAGGTTCTTATCTCTGCTGGAAGTTTCAGGAGTTTGTAGAAAAAAACTGGGTTTAGCCACAGAGCAGAGAGCACGAAGCCAAAATCTGTATTTCACGAAATCTAAATTGCATTTCACAAGTGATTTATCCTCTCGGCCGGAGGAGTGCAGGAACCGAACATCAAAGAGTAGGGAAATAGAGAAATAGTGTATTAACAGGAACATCTCTATGATTTATAACATCGCTGTGTTTTGCACTTTTTGTACTCAAAGACCATCAAGAGGAACTCAAGTGCTCAGATTTTAAACACCCATAACGAGAACTCTCGAAAGGAAAAATAATTTTAAAGAAAATCTGTACGCGAAGCACCACAAACGGGAAGCCATGGAACAAACCAAGCGAGCAAAGAACATCTCAGCCTTTAGTAGCATCCTGGATGCTCTTCGGTGAGGTGACACTTCCTATTCTTGACCACGCTTCCAAAACAAGGACTATTCTGCTCCGTTAAATGGGCTCGTTGCCTTGCGAAGAAGTCGATAACTACGGAACTACTCAGCTGCTCCACCCCAGAGAAGCTTGTCACCAGCAAATTTGTCCACCTCCTTTTTTTCCCCTTCCCATATGACTGCCCTCCATCACAAAAAGGCTCCTACCCGCTGCCAAAACCCAATTTACACCATTTACTTTAATGACCTCATTTGTCATCCGAGCGTGTGCGCCTGCCTCTGGGACGGCAGCCCCGTTGGCCTGCCAGAAGCTCTCATTTACAGTTTGCTCTTTCCTTATTATTTTTAAAGATTAAATTGCTTCCATTTTGAGGCAAACAGTCTGGGAACTCCCACGGCCCGGAGGACACCGCGATACATTCATGCGCTCAATCAATCTATTTTTTAGGGTTACATCCATCTCCATCCTGGTTGACTCTCCCCCTGCTGCGTCATCCCTCCATTTCCATCAGCTTTCACTTTCTTATTCCTTTTAATCTTTGCAAAAAGACATTTTAATATTGCCATAACATTTCAAGTTGTGGGAGGAATGATTTTTTTCTCATCTCGCAACTTGACTACACTAAATAGATTATATCTATATATTGGAGACATGTGTCTCCAGTCCTGACACATTAATTAAGCCATTTTAAATAGGTTAGGAAGAGCATAACACTTGGTGTTTCATTATACCACGTCTTCTGTGAACACACAGCGTTGCACAAACTGCTGGAGCTGGAGGAAACCTCCAGCATCAAACCCAGAGCACCACGAGAACCTGCCCCCCACAGCACAGGTAGTTGAGAAATTACATCTGTCTCAAAAAACCACATTCCTGGGCTTGCTTGCAACATCTTTAAAAGGAGATATTACAAGCTGGTTTCTTGCTTCATCCATTTGCCTTCTCCCAGCTGTTGACCCACCAAGCCAACTCTTGGTGCCTCTTCTGCATTTCCAGGAGAACATTTTTGCTGGACCTCGCTTGCAAATCCCGGTATCGAGCTTCACCAGAACAAAAGGATTCATTGCTAGGAAAGCGACGGTGCCAAACCTGGAATCACAACCTCACCAGCTCCTTCACTATTTAGAAACGCTTTTCCCAGCCCAGCAAAAACCCATTTTTTAACCAAAAGAGCGAGCAACAAAACAACCCTCATACCAAACTTTTGAAGCTACTGAGCACCTCATTTCCTTCAGTTGGCACAACCACACGACTTCTTCCGTGCTTTCCTTCCATTGCAAACGTGTGTCTTAAATCCAATAAATATTAGCAAACCCCTTTGCATCTCCCGTTAGCTATTTCTGACATGCTCGAGAAGCCTTTTCAAGGAATAAATTGGTCCCAAACTAATAGCACTCACTATTTATACAGAGACACCTAAACAGACTTACAGGGAATAACATCTTTTCCAGATATATTTAGGTCTGATAGAAACACAGGTATTTTCTGCAGAAAAGAACCCCATGCTTCCTGTCAATATTTATATATGAAAGATTAAGAGAATGTTCAAGTTGCTCCTAGATAATACAACAGGGTAACTTGGCAATAAAACGATTTTACGTGTAAAAGCACATAAATATCGCTCACCGTTAGGTGCTCAGGTTGCTGGGATGTGGGGCGGAAGACGGAAGATATTACTGCCTGGATTCCCTCAAGCCTTGTCCTGGATGGTGGCAGGCAGATGAGAACAGCAGCAAAGCTGAGGAAAAACAAGAATTGACAACATTAGAGCAGCGAAAAAACATTATTGGCGTGGCTCAAAATTATTTTGCTAATACAGCATCAGCGAAGCTCTTGGGAGCATCAGGCGGTACCAAAAAGATGAAAATATTTTAGAACCTGGAAAAATAGCTTTGAGACTCAAAATTATTCTTTTTGGCCCTTATTTTCCTTTGTACACTTTTTTTTTTTTTAATCTCTGAAGGACTTGTGTCCTTAACTTTCTCTGTTCACTGCAGCACAGAGCAGCGGATGCCCCTGTCGCCAGCTCGGCCCCAAGACTGAAAAGGACTATTTACTATTTCTGTGGTTGCTGCTTCCCAAAGAAACATGGCAGGGATGGAGTTTAATAAACACAGAAAATTGGAAAACAACCGAAATTTCATGTGAAGCAGGGAAGAGTCTTATTTTTCCTGTCTTACAGGCAGGGAAACCGAGGCACGGGCCACTGAAATAATTCCAGCAAAGCTCTAAAAGCCACCGAGCTGTGGTTTGCCAGGGAAGCCCCATCTCGCACAACCTGAAGCATCACCCGAGATGAAAATTTTTGCTTCGGCAGGTATGTTCCGGCAAAGAG
>NW_009711902.1:4839-34833 GCF_000703405.1 Apaloderma vittatum
AAATGAGGCTTTTCTGGCACTCTCCATCCAACGAGTTTCTGTTTCATTTAACGAGGGGTAAAGGCTCTTTCCGACTGACACGAACCTCTCACGCTTGGTGTATCCCGACACCTCCTCTGACTGTAGAGAGGAATATTTGTAGTCGCAGCAGGTAAACGAGCCGCGGACAGGGAACACAACTAATTTAATAGCATGAATTATTTACGCATACATTCAAGGAAAGCCATCTTGCTACACAGCACTCCCAGCAGCAGGGATTATTAATTTATAGCTCGACTGCAGCTACATTAAACAGAACGAGGCTCCCATCGAAACTGTGGAGGCACAGAACATATTGCCTAGCCCAAGTGCTCCGGGGTTTCCCTGATGGAGCCTCAGCCAAAAAATCGACCACATCTCTTGGGCAATGAAACCACATCCACGAGCTCCCAGTTTGCGCCCAGAAGGGCAAAAAGAAAGTAGGATTTGCCTCTAAGCTTTCCTTTGCCTCCAAAATAGCAGCAAATTCCTCCTTCTGCACCTTTCTCTATCAGCAAGCAGAACCCTTGGAGAGAGAAGAGTGAGCACTGCTATAGCTCCAGATGGGAGGGAAAGGGAAAGGGATTGCTAGGAATGAAAAGGTTTGATGAGGAGCAGCAGAACGTGTGGAGGGAACTGGAAATACCTGTGCAGAGAGTGAAGAAGAAGACACTAGGGCATGGAGGAGGAGCCCACAGAGAGCCCAAGGCGGGATTGTGGCTCTGAGGCAAGAGAAGCAAGGGAAACTAGGGAGATAAACTGGTCCAGCTCCCTCTGGAAAAAGAAACATAGATAAATCTGGAAGGAGAAACTTAGTGAGCAATGAGAAGTGCGAAGGCTGGAAACAGAAAGGGAAGAGGCAAGACCGGACGACCGGAGGAGCTCCGTGCTCAGCAGCTTTAGCCCTTGGGAGTGTTTACATGACAGAAGCCCCCGTCTTGCTGTGCAACCCCAAGGTGTGGTTTTGGAGACCCCGTTTCTCCCAGTGAGGCACTCGGTATTCTTAAATCCTGCTCTCAGGTGTCCTACCATCTGTGAAGAAACAGAAGCTGCAGCTCCACGCACGTCCTCAGCAAACTCTTTATCCTGAGAAAGGCACTAATGGCTGGACGGCCTCCATCCTCACAGGCTTTTTCACCCCAAAAGAAGGCTGATGCAGCAAATTAAGACCCCTACAGTAGCAGCTCAGCTCCCGTTAGTGACTGCAAACCCTGCAGAGCACACCCTGACCATCGAGCATGACGCCACTGTCAGCTCTTTGCTAAAAAACTCAAGTTGGGTTGCCTGTTCTTGTCCCTTTTGAGCGTTGCTGTTTTCAGGAGAGGTGCTTGGTGCTTTCTGAACATATAATAAATCATCTCATGTTGACGCCAGGAGAAAAGACACCCAGAGAAGCTTCAGCAAGGAGAAAGCACACAGTCAAGCCAGCAAAGCAGCTCTTCCACATAAATTTTGGCACTTTCAAGAAGCCTGTGTCTGACCTACTTAGAATAAACCACCAGCCAGTGACACATCTTGGGTCAATCCTAAATCCCAAGCCTCCCCCTACTACACCTGGGCTGATGAAGCATTCTACTATGCCCACCTCCTTGTAAAAAAAAGAAAAAAAGGAGATGAGGAACCTTTTTGCTCCTTATCCTGAGTTAGGACTATCATGTCTGAACTCTGTGCAAGTTGCTGCCAAAGAGTATTTGGTCACTGTTGTGATTTCCACGGTGGTGATGTCGGATGCTATCATCGGAGCCCTTCAGAGGCTTCCTGAAATGCCACCCCTACAGACCAGGGCAGTCAGATGCTACTCACAGAGCCTCAATAAATAAATATGAAAAACTGTGACGCCGAAAACGACAACAAAGAAATGACCTATTAACTGTAAATGCTGGGAAAGCAGAAAAATTAATGAGCCCAGCCGGGTGGAAATTCTCTGGGCGTCAGGGATTTCAGCTTTGTGCTGAGTTTGGGAGGGCAAGAAGTAGGCGGCTGCTTCTGCATATCTGGAGAAGGATAAATGCAAAGAGGAGACAAAGTGGGCAAGCTCTCGTTAGCTCTTTGGGCACTTCTTTCTATAGCACCTGGATGGCCAATAAAGAAGTAATTTGCAGGTGTGTGTTATCACACAGCTGAGGAAGAGGTCAGAGAGATTAGCAAAGGGGATGTAGGACTTGTAGAAAGTTCTCAGACTCATAAAGATCTCCTACAGCCCTTTTCTGAAACCTTCATCACGTTATTGTCCTGCTCCGTGCCTCAGTTTCTCCCTCTTTACAAATAGCGACAGTTGCAGCAGCCGCTCAAGTGAACTACTTTGAAACACAAAATCATGAAACGTTAGGTAAAGGCCACGTTATTGCCACCAAACCCAGAGTCCAAAGAAGATACAGAACCACAGGCACGGGGCAGAACGTGACTGTTTCTGACTCCTCATTATTTCAATGCCAGGAAGGGGAATAGCAATAACAAGGATGTCCTAATGAAGACATAGGGCACATCTGATCATTGCTTGGAGCTAAGGTGAACACAGGAGCACAACCAGACCCTAAAACACCAAAAGCAACTTCTCCAAACATGAAACCCACAGCGGGCATGGACAAATCCTGCCCCAAGAAGGGTACATCACCAGACAAGCGAATTGAACCTCCTCTGAAAGCTTAAGACCCCAGAGAGAAGACAACCTTTCCAAAATAAGGGCATTATTTCTCTGTTATTTCTCTGGAAGTTCCTTCCAGGTTTCCTTACCTCCTTTCTCCTCCGTGGCTGTTGCTCTTTGTCCTCGAGGCAGCTCTAAACTCTTCCTCTCAAGCACCAAGACAGCTCAAAGCTGCAGAGAAGTCGAGGAGAAGCCCACCGGGCACATCAGCTGGCTCCACCACCACGGCACTCCAACGAAACCAAATCCAAACCCTGTTTTTTTTCCACCACAGAACAGCAAAAGCAACCCGAACGACTCAGCTCTCTCAGCAATAATGACTAGCTCCAGTCCACCCAGGGGCTGGGGAAAGGGCTACAAGATCCACCTGTGAGCAAAGCCACAGGCTTTGCCACTTTGGCTCTTACTGGTCAGTGTGTGGGGTTGGGTGGGGAGAGGAGGGGAGAGCTGAAATCCACTAAAAATAATTCACTGGGGGTTTTGAGGGCTTGTGAAAATACTAACATAATTCCCAGCATGGCCAGAAGAGAAAGCTTTTACATATTTCCACAAAAATACATATTGAGAATTTGTGTTTTCTCGCTTTGTCTCCTATTTTCTCCCTTTTGCATCATGCCAAGGGAGGATACAAGTATATTTTGCTTTTAAATTCATGTTCAAGAACGCAATGAAAACTCAGCAATTATTTTTTCATGAAAATGTCTGCTTAGGAAAAAAGGCAATTCTCTTCGAGCAAGAAATGGTTTCATTAAAAACAGAAATAAATAAAAATGGTAAAATGGCCCTTTCAAATGAGAAGCCGGAATCTCTTCTTTATTTATTGAGCAGCCACACAAACATATTTTCTCAGTTATTCTGCCCACACTTGCAGCAGCAAAATTCCTGACGGTGCTTTTGAGTTACCAGCCGTACTTTGGTATAAAAAAATTAAGCAGAGGCTCAAGAGGAAAAAAAAAATAATAATAAAAAAAATCAATCTGTCTGGCACCTAACCTGTATTTCTGATTTGCAGGCAGACCTCCAAGACTTAACCCAGGTCAAAACCCAGCTCTGCCTTATTCAGCAAAGGCCGCTGAAGTGTTGCCCTGCCTGTTGCGATGCCGAAAGAGGAATTTGGCTCGGGCAACGTATTCTATTCTCATGGCAGCTCTGCAGAAGGTAACTGCTATCAGACAAAGTGGTTTGTTGTTTTTTTTTTTAATAAGCAGATGCTAGGAAACAGTGAGCAAATGATCGACGGCCACGTCACTGACAGGATTCCTGCGACAAGCTCGTGCCACCGCGGCTTGGACGCGTTGCTCTCCCGAAAAGAAATGGCGTTTTCTGGGAGAGCTCAGGGATGGGAAGGGTCAGGGTAAATATCAGGAGGCTGGTGCTGGCTGCCCCAGCTTGTTGCCAGGTGGGGAAGAGATGGGACTAGATCCCCAGAACAGCGTGGCCGTCTAAGCCCTGGCGGTAATCTCCGCGGAGGTGGCCTGTGATTGGGAGGTAAAGCTGGATGTTAATAAGCAGGACCTGGAAACCATCTCTATCTGCAGCCTGCGGGTCTAGTTCATTACTCCTCTACCTTCAATAAAGTCCTTACTTAATGGGGTTGGGCACAAAGCCATTTTACCAGAGCTCTGTCACTAGCTTTGTATTTATAACCGCCATATCAAGACGCTCCAACCAAGTCCGAAACCCCTTTCTATTTTGAGCCGTGCAAGAGCAGAAGGACAGAGCTCCTGCCCTGAACAATTTATGATTTAAACAGGCTGCGGGCAGGGACAAAGGCACCCTGTGGAGCCCCACGGTGTACAAGCATCCGAGTCGGGTGGACACAAGAACATGCTCTGCTCATTGAGTGCGTGTTTGTTCCCTCAGTTGCTGACCATAGAAAGCGTTTCCATAAATTTGCAAGTCCAGAACTTTGTTCAGAGCCACGTCCCTGAAGCATTAAAGCCGGGGGCGCCTGTAAGCTTTTAATCAGTCTTTTCCTCGCCCGTTTGCTTTGTCAGTGTAGAGCCGACAGCACGGCAGCCCTTGCTCTGTCAGCATCAGAAACGCTGACTTCCCTCACCGGTGACTGAAGTTCTCCCAGCACCTCATTACCATCTCTCCCAGTTGCCTGCCCCACATCAAAGGGGTTTCCTGAGGCTTCGACAACAACCTCCCTGCTTCCAAGGGAAAGCAAGCGTTTGTATTTTTTTCATCTTCAGTCATTTAAGTGAGCTGGAATAGAATCATAGGATCATAAAGGTTGGAAAGGACCTTTAAGATCATCAAGTCCAACCTTCTAATACTAAACCATCTCCTGCAGTGCCACATCCAACCGTTTTTTAAACACGTCCATTTCCTGCCAGCAGACCTGGCAACTTAAATACCAGCCCATGATCAAAAAACCCAAATCCATTATGGTGACACCAATCCCGGAGCCATGAGTTGATCTGATGACTCTTCCAGGTAACATCCTCATTCATCCCCGTCATTGGAGGGATAGATGGGAACACAACCTGTGCCCCTAATCCCTTGACCAGCTGCCCCAGGGCCCTAAAACCCCTCTTAATTGATCTTGAGCTTCTTGTAATGTCATCACTACCCACCTGAAAAACCAGCAGGGGGTAATAATCTGAAGACCTTACAAGGGTGGAATAGGATGGAAGAAGCTCCAGTTTTGCATCCTACCATGCACAGCACAAGACAATCCCTACTGACAATGAGCAAGAGGAGGCCAACACAAGTCAGCACTTCCAGCCTGAAGAACCCACCTCTCAGAAGATGTTGCACCAGGATGGTGATGCAGGCATGGGCTCCAACCTAGAGGTTGAGTTGGCGACACGCGGGGAGCTCTAATCCTGCTTGCAGAGGTGGAAGTGCTACTTCTGGTGTGGAGCTGTGGTAGCTCGTGCTTGGATCACAGAAAAAATGTGCACAAGTGGGGTCCATGTGTGAGCATGAGTGGATCTGAACCCAAATAATGCAGCAACGGGAAACTCTGCCCTTCCTGCTGGGTATTAGTGGTCATTCTGTGCAGCACGTTGCCCTGCAAAACCCAAGAGGGCTGCACGCTGCACCTGTCCGAGTCCTTGGGAGCGTTGCTTTGGGCAGCTGTTTGAGGGAGATAATTAAAGATGGTCATAAATCAAAGAAAGACCCGGGGAAAAAAAAAAAAGGGAGACAAAAGGAAGAGGGAAAAGGGACTTAAAAATATGCCCTGCGCTGTATAAGACTCAGGCAGGTTGTTTCCAGGCACGACTGTTTCAGAAGCAGCGTCCTGAGCCTCTGCGACTTGCTTGGGAATCCAGGTGAGGGGGAAAAGAATTTAATTTCTGGGTGTTTGTGTGGCTTCGCTCTGCTGTTAGATCCCAGCCCTTCTTTCCTGCGCGGGGGAAAAAGAAGGCAACAGTAGCTCCCCAGGGAAAAGCTGTCGAGCTGAGGGGATGTGACGGGCTATGAAAAAAATACCAAGAGCAGCAGGGAGATTTTTCTCCACGGTCCAGATCCACGAGGGGAAATCTCACCCAATAACAAAGCTCCATCAACGCCTCCCTTACGAGCACCAACATTTCGCCGGCGTCAACAAAGCCAGAATTAACCCCATTTGGGGGCAAAAAAAGGGGAAACCGAGGCACAAGACGGCCAAGGTCCACATGTATGAAAGGAAAAAAAAACCCCACAACTTTATTTTCCTTCCCCAAACCTCTTAACCTGCTCTCTCACACTGCAGAGCTGGGGAGCTTTTCGTTAACTATTTCCTACTCCGGTTTCCATGGAAAACAACATGCACCATCTCCCAAGAGATGACAAAAGTGCCTCTGGTCTAACCATCCTCCTCGCCCTTAACAAATGAGACGAGAAAGGAAAAAAAACTAAAAAACCAAGATGCAAACCAGGGATTTCAAGTCCATCTGCTCAAGTGACACAAAATCTCAGCCTTTTTTAAACAATGAAGCGCTAAAAAAGTTCCTGGGTGTTTAGATAGGTTTACACTGAGGTAGAATTTCAGAAAAAAAAGGGGGGGAAAAAAAAGACATTAGACTGTATATTACTTGAATGCCTTGGGGAAGTGTAATAAATTGTTATTTAAAGAATTTTATCTTGCTTTTCCCTAGTGCGAGCTCTAGAATGACACACTTTGTCTCCCTTATTTCCAAGGGTTGGGGCCATGGTCGCAGCTGTGACACTCGTACCTGTCTTTTCTAATATTTCCCAGAGAAACTCAGATGGCACCACAAAGACCACGGTCCTCTGCAGCCACACAAAGCCTTGAGGCTTCATAATTCTGCTTTTTAAGCCAAAATCCGCTGTCTTGTGGGCTGAGCAACATCTACCCCGTGACACAGCAGAGGGTAGCAGATCTTCGAGTTCTCCAAGGAGGAGAATGAATGAAGGAAAAGCAGCAAGTTCTGAGCAGCTGCGGGTTAGATGAGGCTGTTTTTAAAAATAAAAGACCCTTTTTCTGCCGTGCAGCCGGCGTGGGCGTTTTTTGGGGACAGATTCTGTGGAATCGACGCGGAACCGGAGCTGAATTCTTAATGAAAGCAAAGTGCAGCCCTCTAAATTTAGAAGCACCATTAATGCTTTTAAAAGGCTGTGGCGCGGCTGAAATTTCATTCACAGCCCAATCCGAAACCCAACAGAAGCCAGTGGCAAAAATCCCATTAATTTCTACAGACGCGGTGCTCGGCGCGCTTCTCCTGACCCTGCCCATCTTCAGCTGAAAGAAGAAAAGTAGAAGTAGAAAAGCCTGTCTAAAGAAGAAAGAAAAGAAAGGGTTAGAGCTTGCTGGTCAGACAGTAAAACAATTGGAGGCGTCTATCTTTTCAATATCAGCCCTGTCCGCCTAATATTCTCCGTCTGCGTTGCAAAACAGGCTCCTCCATCGCACTCCAGCTGCGTTTACATCAGATGTGCCATATATCATGTCATAATACCGACAGGAGCTGGAACTCGCCTGGCAAATCGCTTTCTGCTTGTAACGCGCTGATCTCCGTGGGACGCGGATGTATGAGATCTGGGGGTTGCAATCTGCAGCGCGACAGCGAGACGTGAGGGATGCTCATATCAAGCCCATGCTGCAATTTAGTGCTTAGTCAAAAAAACCACCAAACCAACAAAAAAGCCAAGCTTGATTTATAAATATTTCACCTGAGAAGACGACTCACTCTAAAACGAAGCACGCAGACGAGCTTTCTGGTGCCCAAGGATGAGGGAGGAGGGTCTGGATGGATGTTAGGGACCAAAATCAAAATCAAAACCCCACCAAAATCAAACAGGAGTAGAGGTCATGCTTTTTTGTGGGCTCATCAAGAGCTGGCAACCCCTCATTTATTCTCTCTTCCAGTTAAGCACTTAGTCTGATGAGCAACAGTCAAGAACCCATAATGGTTGTTCTATCAGGAGAGGTGCATTCTTTTATCGTGTTCAAGACCAAATTACAAACTTTCTGCTTCCTCATAAGGTCGAGAAACCCAAGCTGATGCGTTAATATAACAAAATCCCAACTCCTGCCAATCACGGCTGGGCTTATCTGGCAGAGGCACCTTTCTGCCAACAGCCCGCTTCTATTTTTACCCAGCAAATGCTTTCGCACCTCAGCTTCCATGCGTGTGCCCCACTTCATGCGTTGTTCACACCTCGTTTTACTCTTAACACCTCTCAAGGACCTTGCAGATAGGCGTGAAAGGATTCCTCCTCAGGAAGGGGGAAAACAAATAGGAACCAGAATTGCTGTCAGCACTTGAGGCTCTCGAGGGGCAGAAAAGGGGCTGGGGGTGTATCCTCCCTCCTCTCTTTGTAAAAGCCACACAAGAATAGCATCCCTTCAGCAAAAGGCTTGTATCTTTTGGGGTTTATTTCATCCAAACTCTAATTTTCCTGCAGTTTTCCAGGTGGGAGCGCAACCTTCCAGTAACGGGGTCCTGATACACGACCAACCACCCGAGGAAGTTTAAGTCTTGCAAGTCCCAGAATGGTAATTTAATTACCCAACAAACTTTCCTGCCTTGCCAGATGTGCTCAGGATTCCTCATGTAGCCCCACAGAGCTGTGTCAGGATCTTCAGGATCACCACACGGGACGTAATATCACTCCCACCCCTTCCCCAGTCGCTACAACTTCAGTAAAGATGCATTCAAAACGTGGCTACTAACCCAAGTGTAGTCTTGGAAATATTCCCAAAGCATCATAGAATGGCTTAGGTTGGAAGGGACCTTAGAGATCATCCATCTCAGTGACAATTAGGAAAGAAATATAAATCCCCTTGATACTGGTTTAGAGTTTTTCCAGTAACTTCCTACTTAATCTTTGGAACGTGCGCTACTCAAAAAAAAAAAAAAGAAGAGCGACGCATTTAACTGGAAATAAATGCACACGCCAAAGAGAGTTTGACTTTAAAGCGGGAGCCTAGTGTTTAAAACCTACCAGCTTTTCCCCCTTCCACCTCAGTTATTAATAGCACAGGTGCAAAAGAAACCAGACGCTTCTCCTGGGATGAGCCAAGCCAACGGAGGGTTGGCCAACCCTGCGTGTTGGGCTCTTGAAGGGTATCTGGACGCCTGCATGCCAGAACATTGTGTACAAATGCTTTGCTGGATCCAGCCCGGCTGCGATTTGCCACCACTAAGAATAAACACTTCCTAAAAATAAACCTGCATTTGCCTCGGCTTTCTTCCTTTCTTCATTTTCTCTCTTTTTTTCGCTTTCTTTCTCCTTCCTTCTACCTCCCCATCCAGCCGTCTTCTTCCCTGCACTTTGAGCAGACCAGATATTCAGAAAGACTTCTCCTTATCAGCATTACCAGGCCAGGTGCCCCCCAGCACACAACCTACAGTAAAGTTAAGTTCACTTATTAAAATTACTCTGTTTCACAATCATTTTACAAAGGCTGTAATTTCATCCTCGTAGCAATCAGCAGACGATAAAAGGGAATCACTGAACTGATTTCAGTCAGGGAAAAGCTGCTTCTTTATGTCACAGTTACAACAGGATGAATTTAGAACAATCGCAAAAACAAGTTAGAACCCCAGGATACCTGCAAGCAGATGATGGACAATTACCGTAACAGCATAAAGTTTAACGTCAAAAAGTGCTTTCCTTATTGCTATTTCAGACATCTCCACCTCCCTCGCTCTCCCCAAAAAGAGAGGTAAGACTGGCACAAAAGGCACGAGAAATTCAGAAGACGAATGTTTCTTGAACTCCCACTTCCCTTTCTTCCCAAAAGAAGGTGACCAATGCCCCACATGTCAAAAAAAAAAATTGTTGTCAATTCTTTCCTTGACCAGGGAGGCCAAAATTTGCCTCTGTAACTGACTGGTCATGTTGGAAATGCGACGTGGCATGCCTCAGGAGAACCTGATTTTCCTAAGACATCAGAGCAGTCTTCCTAGTTCACTAGAGCATGAATCTCACTCGTAATTTTAAAGCCCATTTTGCATTCAGCTTCTCCTCTCCCTCATGCAGAGCGACATCAGCTTAAGTGTCCTCATCTCTTTTTTTTTTTTTTCTCTTTCTCCACAATTCGATTCTTCCCCATTAGCAGTGATGGGGGCAGGGGGGGAAACCCTCTCTGAAACATCTTATTTCATTGAATCTTTCCAAGCAGGCCACATTTTTCATGGTCTTTATTTGGATCAATCACGTTAAAAGCTGATGCTGCATCATTTAATCTTTGGCAGGCACGGAATTAAGACGCAGGTTTATTCCCTTAAAGCAAACATCAGACTAGAATGAGGTGATCAGGGATTGAACCTAACGACTCAGATAGCTGCTTTGTCAGATAGCAGTTAACATTCCTGCCATAAAAAAAAACTTTTTTCCCCTGGTGGAGAGAATGGGATTTATTAGAACACGGAATACGTTAATGGGAAAATTATCCTGGTTTTATACACCTCTGCAAGTATTCAGCCACATCCTCAAATTCAATTTAAACATCTCAGCAATGAAAAAAGCAAGGTAGGAGCGATGTGCTCTGGTAAGAAATGGGTTAACTGTGTATTTTTTTCTTCCTCCGAGTTACTCCACAGCCTGTTTTTTGGTGTTTTTTTGGACCTTCTCTTCCTACTCGAGAGGTCACGGATTGCCAGCCCGGTTTTAATGAGCTGCGTCCTGTGAATTCGCAGTCGCTTCAAGTCTAATAAGGGAGCCCACAGGGGGAGCATTTTCAATTTACTCCTCTTTTACTGGAGACTCGGGGCCGTACATCACACGTAGCGGCTCACAGCTGGCGAGGAAAGAATTAGCTTGCCATCCCTACCCAGGGATTTGATAATTCAATATTTTATTAAGGTTGGGGGGCGCTCATTCGAAAGGCCAAACAGTTTGTTTTACTACGTGCGGGATATATTACGTTAATATAGCGAACAACCGCTTCCAAGAACTAATTTAGCGACGGCGTTGAAAAAAAAGCCCCAGCGCTACGGAAATATTATGAACAGCTAAGAATCCATAATACTTTGTCTAACCCAGCCCCGTGCATACAAATTAAACATAATTGGAATCCCTGTTCCCACCATCAGAACTAAGGGCTACTTTACAACCGAAATGACACCTCAACGCCTCATTTTAATTTCAAATGCGCTCTGGAAAAGCGCAGCCTGATTGTTTTCCTCCCTCCGAAAGAAGACTTATGAAAACTGAGCAAATCTAAGCTTTACTTAAACATAAGCCGAAGACTCACGACTCCTTGAATATTCATTAATTCTCCCAGACGCCTGATACTCCCCTGTACACAAGACACTCCTGCCCAATAAATAACACCACCGTCCCGTGAGAAATTCAGTTTTCAACTTCCAATCTAAAAGGAGTGTGTAATAGTCCATGATTCCCGAGTACAGAACATACCAATATTCACACAGGTGCTTTCTTGTAGCATTGGGAAAAATAGTCACTGTATTTCACAGAAATAAATAATTAATTTTAGTGAGGTTTGGCCTTATGCTTATGCTCCTCTACTGTCCATTAGCGGCAAAAATGAGCTATATATCTATTTCTAATAAATGTTTGTATAAACTTATATGCAGATTAACATAGACTATGAATTCTACGTAAGGCCCTTTGCAGTGAGTCATCAAAAAAAAATAAAAATTGAGAGAATTTTATCTTTCCGAGGCAGGCATTTTGCTCATTAGCCAGTAAAGTACAGGAGACCACACATGATTTAAGACAGAAAGGCGGCTTCTGTTAATTGGTAGGAAACTCCCGAATAAAGAGGAGCTAATGGAAGCGCTTCTTCATCTTAAATATTCACGAATAGTCCCTTCACTTTCTTCCCTGCTTAAACTGTTGGGAGTTAATGTGATTTTTCAGTTAAATGAGTAACAACAAGGGATTCTGCATCGAAGGGCGTAGCGAATCTGTTGAGCACAGCTGGAAAACCCCAACGCGCGTCTCCCCATCCTACCCAAAGGCTGATCGTGTGCTCCCAGTTCCTGCCATTCAAGAGGCAGGAGATGTACAGGGATTTTCCAGCCAGCAGGAGGTACAAAGTATTGAGGAACACGCTTGGACCCTACCCTGCATTTCAGCGATGAGGCTCATTTTCATGTACCCACTCTGCAATTCTCACCAGCTTAAGGAGATGTAATAACCTCAAACCCAATTTTTAATTTTCCACAGGGGAAAAAAAAAAAATGTGCCAAGAAAGAAAATTCTCCCTTGCGTTTCTGGATTGATAGTTTCTACTGCCCGGAGAGCAGGAGAAGAATTCAGCACGGGAAACAAAGAAAACCAGCTTTGCCTACACCACAGGTAATAAAAATTAAATGTCAAATGGGACAAGAAAAACTGACGCGGTACCACACAGAGGACAGGATCCGTGAGAGACTCTGGGCAATGAAAAGGTCAGGGGAGCCTATAAATAAAGCCTGAAGCAGACAAGATCTGGGGAGGCAGAAGGCTCGTCGGAAGGGTATAACAGCTCAGGCAGTTTAAGGAACATGTTTTATGCAAATGGAACACTCACTATTCCAGGTACAGAAGCTGTCCTGACTCTGAACGCCACACGCACCCCGCGCCGACCGTCACAACAAGGCACAAGCTGATCATGTCCCTTGTAGGAACAGCGCAGAAGAGCAAATCCCAGTTCTCTCAGGCTGCCCCAGGGAAACTGTTGGTCCTCCCAGGGATTTGGTTCGCGGACCTCCCACCTTCTCCACGTAAAAGCAGGGGCCCCGCTGGTTTTGCAGGTCAGAAATGTCCCTCTTAGAGTTCTGCAGCTCAGAAACGTCCCATCTTAGAATTTTGCATGTCTGACATTGAATTTTACTCTCCCCTCTTTGAGTGTCCCCTCCAATTTTGTCGCCAACATCTGGCCCCAGTTTTTCCTGGAGAAGCCTCGTGACCACCTTCATCAGAGCGAAGAAGACCCACCTATCTTTTGAGCATGCCTTGACTGTTTGTGGTAGGAACCCAGGGTCAAGAAATAGCTTCAACCTCAATGAAATTTGCACTCGGAAAAGCCCCAACCAGCTTAAAATTCAAGAGATGCTCGAGGGCCTTCCTGAACTGGAGCCTTAAATGGAGACGATGAACAAAAGCAACACGTGAAAGGGCTGACTCGCACAGATTGGTACAAGGGGTCAGTGGGAGTCGGGGTGAAACCAAGTTCTCTGAGTCACCACTGCCTCAGCCCATCAATTATGGCGCCTTCTCCGCATATAATGAAGCACTTTGTTCACTTTGTCCATTTACACCAGGCTAGGAGCAAGTTACTCCTTCCCTTCGTTATTATGACGCGGCACAGGAAAACCAGCCGGCGGGCACGACCCAGCTTGCCGGGCTGAAAGCAGATGGGTAAAAGAAAAAATAATAATAAAAAAAACCCAACCAAGCAGGGGAAGCGCGGGTCAGCTATGATTCAATAAAACCTGACGTGGCGAAATTAAATGCGGGGGTGGAAAGAAAAAAAATAAGAATTGGAGGGTGGTTGGAGAGTTGCTGCAGCCACAGGATCCGGGGTCGTGGTTTTCTCTTTTTATTCAGCTTGGCAGCGGGGAGAAGGAAGAAACCCCTCGTGGCTTTCCTTGGAGGGTCCATCAGGCGCTGACTCTCGCTGCCTGCACCTGGCATCTGTCTCTCCTCTTTCTATTCTGGGAGGGCGAGCGAACAGCTGAGCTCCGCCGGACGCGAGGGAGGCAGATGGGGCGTGAATTCGGCAGCGATTGTGCTGCTCATTCGTTTGGCAGCCAAAACGACCGGCACGGGATGGAACAAACACGGGGGGCGGGTTGGGGAGGGGGTGGAAGCACTGAAGAGCTTCTCACCACCCTTAATTTTCCTATCGATGGGAGTTTTCCACGATAAATCTGCATAAACGTGGAGTTTTCCCTTCTTCTTTCCTAAATCTGCCGTAAGCACGGAGGGGTTCTAGTTGTCACCCTGATTCTCGTCAGGTATTTTATCAGGCAGGCTGTTCTATTTCTTCCTGTAGTGCATTTCTTTCACTTTTTTGGTCAATGGGAACAGACATCCCTGTTTCCCTGCTCAGTTAGCTGCGCACAAGGATGTGCACGCACTGCTGAATATTTGGGTAACAAAAGTAGAAAGGAGGAAGCTTCCTCTGCGGGATAGAAACACAAATTTGCAGATTTTTTTACCAACCTTCTGCTTTATCAGCAGTTTGTTCTGCAAGCCTTAAACCCAGGCAGGACTTGAGCACCTTGGCAAATTTTTTTTTAAAAAACCACTATTTTAAGATTAGGATTTCTTTACAAAACCTTCCTCAACACAGTGAGTTCCATGGTTTCTCAGCCTAGCCCCTAGTTGCTGTTTGTGCATACTATAAAAATATTCAATCTGATGAAAAGTCCCTGAAAGGAAAATACACTGAAAGGGCGACGGGTCAAAACCAGGATGCATTTGCACTCGGAAAATTCAGGCTACTGTTGCTGAACTTGCACACTGTAGCTGCAAAAAGCATGAAAGCCTTAAAATATTACTGCAATGGTCTTATGCTGAATGAGGAGCTTTATGAATATTTCAATTACAAGACGAGGCTCGAGAGAATGGAGTTGGTTCAATTTTGAATCACCCTTGCTTAAATAATTTGCCCTATTTGGCATTAAATTCTGAGGATTTACTCCTGATCTTACTGCAGTTAATTAAACCAGGCTGGGTTTTGTTTTTTTTTTTTCTTCACTCATTCAGCTCACCCCACTGAGATAAATTTGCTTATACCAGTAACCCCCCGTGCTTTCTAAACTGAAGTCGCTCTAGAATTCCGTTTGAATCTGAAACACAGATTTATCACCCTGAATGAACCCAAAATTTGGCCTTGACTTCTTGATATAATTAAATGCCAACAGCTAGATTCTCTAGCTTCTTGCACCCATTTGAATGAGCAAGCGTCCCTGGAAATGAAGCCCTGGGTCAGCCAAAGTATCGGAACCAGGCATCCACGAGTTATCACCATTGCTCCAGCCTTGAAATGGAAAACGCTGCCACTTTTCTGGGTGGACTGAAAGCTTGCCTAGTTTCCCTGTAACTTAATTATTAAGATTTTCCCCTCCATCATCTGCCAAACGGCTGCTTTAACACATCCTGGCAAGGTGCCTCTCATATATTGCAGCAGATAGGGCTGGCGATGCACGGGGCTTATCACAGGGCATTAATTACTTGAGCACAAATAACATCCCCCCCTTATCTCAGCTTCACTATCCACTATGGAAATATATTCACCTTAACAAGGGAGAGGAAACAATGCGGGAGGGGGTAAGGTTAAGCCCCAAAATGACTGACGGGGTCTTGCAAAGTTAAAAGCCAGGTCAATGAAAATGAAAAAAGTACATTTCTAAAAGTCATGTTGATTAAACCCCTGGAACCAACTGCCAAGGCAAGAGCTAGATTTTTTCCCATGTCTAGGTATTCTTCAGTCATAATGAATAGCCTTAATTAAGTAAAGAAACAGGGTGAAGAAGCACACAGGTCAGCCATGCCTGGGCACTAGCGACACTGCACAAGAAATAATATGAGATCTGATACAACAGAATAATTCAGCTCGCAGGGCTCCCTCCCCACTCTAACCCCCCAAACAAAACCATTTACTCTGCAGTTTCCCCTCCCTGCCTCCATTCTCACAGCTCATTAAGGTGTTCCCTGACCATCCCACCACCAAAAGCAGCTTTCCTTGGCTCAAAAACTCTCATTAACCATTGCAGGACAGAAAGACTCCACACTGCTGGGGGCTGAAGGATGCGTTTGTGCAGCCAGAAAAAAATCCTTTAGGTTCAGAAAAAAAACCACGTAAGGTTTGCCCACCTCGTTTTGTGTCTGTATGAACGCACTTGGCCTGGAGATGAATAATTATTCGGTGTTTTGAGTGCGTATTTTTAGCTCCTTTGCTGGGTAGGTTGCATAAATGCGAGCGGTTATTTGTGCGTGAATGGTGTGTTTACAGGCTATAAATGTTTCTTGTGGAGTATTAGTTAATATTTCTGAAAGTACGAGGGCTGGTGTATAGTCTACGCTGGATATTGATGTGGGTGGACATATCTATGTGAGCTATTTTAAGAGAGGCTCAGCCTTGTGTTTTAATGTTCATTACAGCAAAGAGTGGGTCTATTATGCTCTCGTTCCCATGGTTTATTGTCCTGCACACACTTGGGCAACAGCAGGGTAACGGATACGATTTTCAGAGATGACAAATCTGGCAGAGGAAGAGGCTCTCGCCCTTAATTTCAGAAAAATTCCCTAAATTAAATCTCTCTTTTTCAGCAAAAAGGAGGACACGGGGCAGCTCTGGAGCCTGCCTGAAATGCTTCTGGAAAGGGCACGACTGAACTACCGAAACCCCAATTGCCAGGCTACAAAAACTTGAAAATACAGTTGCCCACCTTTCGTATATGAAATGCAAAGCGCATTCAGGTCTGGAGGATATCGTACCCCAGGTAAGCTGCCGCTTCAAAAACCACAGTGAAGGATGTTTCTCTTCTTCTGCAGAAGTCAGGGAAGTTCTTTTGCTGCTGCTTGCCCCGGCACCGTCTGAAGCATCGATTCGACAAGATACTCGGGCGTATTTGCAAACTGCAAACACAGAAAATAATCCACGAAGCCAAGGGAGTACACGGCTGCTTACAGAACATCTCTCCAAGGGGCTGGAATTGCTGCCACCTTGCCCAGATCAGTCACAGCTACAGCCCCTAATGAAATACGCAGAGTAACTCTTACACAGTGTATATTCAAGAAAGAAAGTTCCATTCTGATTAAAAAAAAATATCATCTGCAGGTATCTTTTTTGTTTTTTTTTCCTGCCAAATTTTGGGAGTAAGGGAAAAGATTTTTCCCCAAAATGGCCTTTTTTTTTTTTTCATCTCTCAGACTGGACGTGACAATCCTCTTTGGGAAAGTATTCCCCTCTTTTGGGAAGCGTGGTTCTATGCCTACCCCTTGGTTAAGAGCAAAATCATTAATTTAATTTGGTGCCTTTTGGCACCTTAATTAAGCTGCAGGACAAAACGTGCCTAAAACACGTGAAGAACTTACCAGCAGGTTGCAAACTCTTACTTACCCAGTCTACCTACTCCAGGGACTCCGAAATTCCAGTTCATACACTTCCATGGCTACTTCGAAAAAGAAAAAACCTTCACTGAAGAAAGATCTAAACTTTCTCCAACCACAGACAGCCTGGGAAACGTGTCAGAAATTCCACAAAGATAGTGCTTCAAGTTTGAAAAGACGGGCAAAACCACTGGATAAACATGCTAAAGGTTTGCAGGAGAAGTGACACTGTTAATATCGGGCATTTTGCAAGGAAAAAAAATCATGATGATGGTGGTCCTGGAGAAAAATGCTAAAATCTACTCATAAAAATCAGGAAGGAAAACACTAAATACCAGAGATGCATTATTATTTTTTTCCCTCTTTTAATTGAGCAGTAACAACGTCTACAATACATTGACTCACAAATTAAGTGAAGGTATGAAACCACATTCTTCATACTGAGATGGCACATTCTGGCCTTTTAAGTACCCTCTCTCCAGGGGGAAGAGTTCTGAACGCCTTTTGAAACGACTGGTGGTGGGAACTGCGATTTTTAACAGTGACGCTATCTAGCGAGCCTCGGGACCAAACGGCTCCGCAAAGCTCACCGCGCGGATCAAAGGGACGGGGAAACTGAGGCACGGCGCTGTGCAGCGGCTCGCCAGGAGCAAGCAGCAGAGATCTGGATCTCTGGCTCCCAGATATCTCCTGGCTCGCCAAGCCACAGTCTCCCAGCACGTGTACGTGGGTAGCTACGGTCCAGCACTTCACGTGTTATACGGGCATCTCTTCTTCCGCCTCTCCCGCCGTCCCATTGGCGCCGTGCAACCCCGCCAGCTCACCGTCTTCTTCCTCTTCTTCGTCACCTTTCGGCGTCTCCATTTCTCTGCCTCCGCTCAGGAGGGTGGCACTGGAGAGGTGGCCGAGGAGCTGGCCCTCCCGCCGCGACTCGGCCAGCTCTTTGGCACAGCACGCCGGCGTGTTGGTCTCGTACGTGCTGTGGAAGCTGTTGTAGTCGACCTCGTAAAAATCCTTCTCCAGGGTGAGGACGGGAGTGAAGCGGTGTCCCCACAGCACCTCGGTGTCCATGTAGGAGCTGCGAGCCTGGCAAGTCATCCCTGGGTAGAGAAGAGAGGCATGTTAAATGCAAAGCTTCCTTACGTGCTCACCCAACCGCTTCTCTCATTTAAAAGCACTTTCGTGTTGTCTCCCTACCTGATCGCTCTGGGACACAGAGTAGGTCTTCGCTTAATAAAGCCTCACAAAAGCCTCTATCGTGAAAAAGCTGAGCACTCAAAGGGACAGAGTCAGCGTCTTCAGACTCTTCCCTGAACCTTGTGCTTATGGATCCGAAGCCGGGTACCTCTAAGCAGCTTCCCTCTGTCCTCACATCGCTCTGCTGAGCTTGGTACTAACAGCCCTTCTGGTGGATGGTGCTACAACGATGCCTGACCCTGGTGATGCACCTCAAATCCCAACCCTCACAGCTCCTGAGCCCAAGGAACCCCTGCCCTGCCCTCCTGGGGTGTCCCACCCCAGCCCTCTCCCCCTACAGCAACATCAGCAATTCCCTCCTGCACTTAAATTGAGACACCACGACGTGCAGCGACCACGACTCCACCAAGCTGGCTTTGAAATCTCTCTTAAGGGTTCTGTCCAGAATTGGGTTGGCAGAACCAAAACCCACAAGACCAGAGAGCCGTGCTTGCAAGCATATTGAATTTCTACGTGTTAATGGACTGTGAGCAGTGGGAACCACCTGCCAACGTCAAGGCTGGCTTCTCTTCCAAATATCTGCCTTCTGTTTGGCCCAGTTTGGGTTTTTTTTGGAATTAATTCTGATGAAGTTTGGAAAGCCTGAGCTCCCAAAGTCCTCCCACTGTTCTCTGCTGGAGGGTGGGAGATAGGCCTGACTGGAATATATTCAAAACCAGCACTGGATACAGCTCCTGGCCAATAATTCTAACTCCTGCAATCCAAATTACACAAACAGAAACCTAAAAACCACCCACTGGAGGAAAAAATATCAGCGTCAGATGCTTCAGGGGTGAGCATATCGTGTATTCTCACCACGTGATCTCAACTAAGCGACTGCAATCTCAGAGTAATCAGAGAGCTCCTTTCCTTAAAAACAAAACACCTTTGCGAAAAAGTTGGATATTTTCTTCTCCTATTTGCTGCAGTCCATTAAAAGACGCCCACACAAGCAAGTTCGCTTGCTAAGTTTCCTTAGTTTAAAGTCATGGGGCCAGGAGTATTTTAGTTGCTTGAAAGGGGAGAAGAGGGATGGCGACACACGCGACGCTGAGAAATTCCCAGTTCTGTATCACAGGCTGAAAAGCCAATAATTTTTTTTCCCCACCTAAGAAGAGCTTACAGGATTATTTGCTTCTGGGCAGGAACAACAAGTACAGAGTTAGTCATGGTGTTGCAGCGCGCTGCTTCCTGGGCTGGAAGGAAGAGCAGAGCCTGCTACGAAAAAAAATACAGCCATGGGAAAAGAAAATCAGCCCAAGTGTTTATGCCGTAAGGAGAAGCCTTACTGGCCACTGAGTTTTTTTGGGAAACTATTGGCTTTCGCTTTACGAGTCAAAAAACCAGCATGGACACCCCAGCGGTGACACCGCTTCGCCTGCCCTGGGCTCTCGAGGTGACGATGAGTTCATCTCCGCTCCCTTTTCCCAGCTAGCAAAGAGCATTTCTGGCAGCTCGTGGAGTCCTGCTAATTTCTGGGTCCTGCCACGGGTTTTTTCTCCAGAGAGCTTTGTCGCTGACATTTATCAAACGGTTGACCTCGCCGGGTCTTTTGTGACGGGCTCTGTCGAGGCTCAGTAACGCGGGGCTGCAGGGTTAATCCCTTTCTCTAACGCTGCCTCACGCCGGGAGGGCAGAGGTAAAATAAACTCGCCCTTTTTCCTTCAGACCCGAGCTGGTTTCGCACCAGAAATCACAAAGTGCCTCCTCCGAGCCCGGAGGCTGCCGAAACCCAGCCGAGAGAGCAGGAGAGGAGCCCACTCAGGCTCACAGGATTAGGTCCTCTGAATGAACCGCCTGATTTTTGCCTTCCAAGCGCAGCATCGAGGTACTCCCCGGGGCCAGGATGGGGTGTCTCTGCTAAATGTGGGGTCTGAGGCATCCTAAGGGAACTCCTGCCTTATAAGCAGAGCCTGAAATAGCTCCTTTCCCCTGCGGCGAGGAGTACCTGACAGTGAACCTGAACTCCAGAGACACAATCATAGCGATGTCCTGCTGTAAGTCTTCAATTAAAGAAGGAACAATAGAAAGCTTTCAGCAGCCAAACGCCGCGCTGCCAGCTTCCTGCAGTAGCTGCTTTCTGTAACCCCAGGGGTACACAGAGCCAGCACAATAAGACAACTTGTAATTGCTCCATAATCCCATTCAAATATTCCTTTTTAGCACATGTGCAGTGGCGTTTTAATTGCGTGGGGACATACTGCTCGGCAGCTCCTACATTACCCAGTAAACAACAGCATTGTCTCCGCTTCACATTCCATTAAGTGCTGCACCCGTGCTCCCCAGCCTGGTTAATTAATGCATCTGTAATGTCCCTCACTAATTATTGCCTCTGTAACCGCATAAAGATGATAGAGGAGGTGTGGAGACAATGAACCTTGCATTTATTTTTTGAGCGTATCAAGTTTTCTGTTAAGGCCATTAGAAGTTTAATCTGCTCTGGTTGAAAAATGGGAAAGTATGTTTAAGATAAATCTTATATAATCTGTCAATCATGGAAAATACGAAATGGTATAACCTTCTAGTTACAGCTTTCTCATCTCTCAATACAGCAGCTTAGCTCTCAGCTGCAAAAAAAACCTCAATTTTAATTGAAACCAGGAAAAAAAAAAGTTTGTACAAATGGCATCAAGTTTTCAATAAAGCTGGAACCTCACTGAAAAGTTCCAGGCTTTGTAGAAAGCTGGAGACGAGAGGACCGTCTCCTGGTTTTGAGCTTTACAATAAACATTTCATAGTGTTTTAATGATAATTTCGTTACAGCAGAATCCTAAGAAGGGGATTTTTTTTTCCTCCCTCTTGGCGGGGCTCGCTGCATCCCAGATCAATAACAGAGCTGGTGTGTGTTCCTGTTTAAAGGCAGCCAGTGATGCCTTCCTAAATGGCTCGTTTCTGCTTTCCAGGAGATGAAAAGATAGAAAATATATTGCTCTGTGCATTAAACCAGGTGTTTCATTACATTGGAGACCAGAGAGAGGCACTGAGGACAGTGTAAAAGAGGTGTCACGGAGCTCGACCAATACGGCGCTTGCCTGTCATCAAGATCAGCCGAGATCAAGCAGCTTACATTTTATCAAAAACAAAGGAATGTTGAGTACATGCTGACATAATAAAAAAAGCTCAGGAAGGAGCCTGGTTTCTCGGCAGCGTCCTCGATGGAGGATTTCAGAGGGTTTGGCTGATTATGCAACTGGAGCAGACGCTTCTGGCTCTGCGAGGAGAAGTGGAGATTGCTCCTGATTTCCAGGTCTCGGATACCCTCAGGTTACCGCTTAAAATCAACCTTCATTATCACAGGCTGGATCTAACAGCTTTTGCAGCTGTCGGGCTGCCCAGAGATGAAGCAGCCGTCGCAGGGGGATTATTTTCATCAAGCCCACCAGTGCCTTTAACGGGAGAGGGCGAGGGGACCACGAAGCATCCTCCACCACCCGACCCAAGAGACCGCGTGCAACCACAGCAACGGCGGAGCCAGATCTCTTGGTGCTGTTACACGGCCTGAACTTCCTCGGTTCCCAACCCCTGGGGCTGTCAGGACAACGTTTATCATCAAGCCTAAAATTAACTCTCCTCATTTCAAATGCCACGGAGCTCAGTGATTATCTGCTGGCGAAATGTCATGGGGATGCTGGCTGCGTGCTTTGCTGGGCTCTCTCTGCAGACCCTGCTGGAAGGGATTTCACTCCTCTTGTTTTACTTCTTGTTTTTCCCCTCGTATGGGATGCGCTACAACTCCGTAACGCATCCCCTACTCCACCTATACTACAAGAGCAGTGAGACAGAACCAACGGCGCTGATGTAAGCTGGGACGGCCAGGAGCAGTCATGACAAATTTGAAGTTCTTTCTCTATAATTAAGCAAGACATGTCTTTGAATTAGAATCAGCATTTGGATAGTCATAAAATTTATTAGTCCCTTTGTGTTAATTAAGCCAAAGAACACTCTAATCTCCAAAAAAGTCAATATTCCTCCAACTTGAAAAGGAATATTAAAAGGTAGGAGCATGGTCCTCCAATTATTTGTGCTTGTCTCCTTTAGAGGAGGACATGGCTGGGCTTGATTCACTTTGATTTTTACGCAGAGGAGAGTAATAGGATTTTAATTTATCTGAATGCTCTCCAGGCATGCAAAAGCTCCTGGGCACTGGGAATAGAGGTTAAAAAAAAAAATAGTCAGGACCTTATGATTTAAAGATCTTCAATTTAATTGCCATGTCTCCACCAGGCAGAACCTGCTCGCACCAGGTAACCGGAGGCACCCAAAATGATGACCCTGCCAACGACCACTCTGGAGGGCAATTTAGCTCGTGAAAAGAATGACTTGAGACATCTCCCTCTTCCCTACAATTACATAACCAGCTTCTGCAACAGGTCCTTCTCGCAGAAAACTTATTTACATGCCAAATGCAAAACAGAACAGTGTGGCAACCCAAACTGGATGATGAATGTGGGAAAACTCCATTTAGTCTTTGCACCCTTCCTTTGTTTTCCCAGGAAAACCACGATTAATTTCAGGATATCTTACATTGTGACTGCTTCTTTCAGTCCTGTATTTACAGCCAGGAAATTTCACTATATCCTCTCTGCAGAGGTGGATAAATTGAGGTGCAAAAAAGCTCCCTCTCACAGGGACAGGACAAGGTGAATCACTTCTCATCACTAAACCACTTTTTACCTCACAGCCTCTAAGCCAGAAATATATATCCTTTCCAAAGAGTTTATTAAAACTTCATTTAGTGACTAGACTAATCAGGCATCTGGACTGTCTCTCATGGCTTATTTAATGGCAGTGGGGAAAAAAATGGTAAAGAAAAGCAGGGTTAAAGGAACAAGAACTGCAATCTCTGTGCCCAGACACTGGATACAGAAGGAGGTTTGCAGGACAGCTACTGGTAAATCAGGGCTTGGTTAATTGTCAGTAAATGGCAGTGGAAGGGCAGAGAGCCCCCTCAAAGCTTGTAGGAAATGCAGACCACCTCATAACACAGAGTGATGGCTTACAGAAAGAAATAAAATGAAAAAACAGGATTCTCCAATATTCTCTAATTGAATCAGCCACGTTCTTCACCACAACCCAGCACATGGAAGAGGGGTGGGAATCTCCACTGCTCTTTTACCTTCCACGGGTTCACAATCAGGAGGGGAAGGGCAAGAGGTTTGGCCAACAACAACAGCAGCCGAGACCTATTCTGTCCCAGGATGGCTCTAAGTTTTTGTTGCTGCCGTGGGAAGCAGAAAGGCAGCGAAAGCAGAAATGCATTCACTCTGCAAACAGATTTTTCCACCCGCGCTTTCCTCCCTTTCATTGCAGGTCAAATTTGGGGCAGCCGATCTTGACGAGTGTCCCTTTCCGATAAGGCGAAAGAGACTTAATTCCCTCAAGTAATCCCTGTGACCAATTCATTAAGCAGGAACCGTGAGTGATGCTGCTGTTTTCCAGATGCCCACGAGTCAGATCCCTTGTCATCTCGATGGATTTTGTCTTGACAGTGGCCATTTCGCACAGCAAGGATCCCAACAGACCTACCCCAAAATTCTGGCATTTTTTAACCTCAGCAGAACAGCTGCAAGTCCCTAGAGAGCTCTCACTAGAATAACACAATGTTTAGTTTATTTTGTTTTTGGGGGCAAAGTAAAAGCATTGCATTTAAAGCTAGCTGTACCTTCCCGGTGTATTGCTGTTCTTCAGGGTGTTGCTATTCACCCTTTGAAAAATCCAACTTTTGGGGGGCAAAGTAAAAGCATTGCATTTTAAAGCTAGCTGTACCTTCCCGGTGTGTTGCTGTTCTTCGGGGTGTTGCTATTCACCCTTTGAAAAATCCAAGTCAACTCAAAGTCAAAACAAAACCTAAAGTCAAAAAAAACCCCAGGGTTTTAAAGCACAACGTTTCACTTTGTAAAAACAATCAGCTTGAAGTGTTTAGGAAATTTAAGTCAACTTGAAAACAAAAACATTGCGTGAAACCAAAATGTTTCATTTTGTTAAAAACAGCAATGAAGTGTTTCGACTCCTCAGAGTTTATTCTATGATCTTCATTTGAAACTATTTACCATCTTCGCCTTCCACTGGATCAGAATTAAAGTCAGTAGGAAGAGTTACTTGTTTGGGAAGAGATAATACGTTGCATTTTGTAACATGCGTGTGGTTGGTTAAAGCTACTGGAAATAATTAAAAAAAAATTGCTGTCCTAAATTTTCAGTGTAAAACATTCACGCTTTTAGCCAAGACATCAGGCTACAATTTCTACAGTCACTTCTACGCTGGCAATTGTCATTTTGACCCTCTTTCAAAGCCCCTTATGAAAAAAAACAGCACTCCCTTTTCCCCACCAGGGCAGGATGCATTCACCATGCGATTTGCTACTGCCTGTAAAGACGGAGTAAGCTTCCATTAATTTTTACTCCTGAATAAAACTGCCAAGCTGACTTGGGGATGTGAACAGAGCTACAGATTCTGACCAACTGCTCCTCTCTGAAGGTGGTTGCTAATTTTCCGTAGGGTTTACTAAGGGAACAAATAGCCTGTTGTATTTTTACCCTGACTGGGTTGTAATGGTGCCATGATTTAATAGAAGTCACGTAAATTAAACCAGTCCCAAAAGCAGGCAGGGCTTGAACGATACGATAAGAAGGAAAGAACTGAAAGAATTTGCTCGGAGCAACTTTGAAGGTGGGGATTAATATCCCCCAAACAGCTTTATTGTGAAAGCGCAAAAGCCGTGCTCCCGCAAGCTGGTCTCGTGGCAAAATATCTAAATATCTCCACCCCCCCACCAGCTACCATATGTCATTCAGAAAACCACCTCGGCCTCTGAATCAGAGGCATCACCAAAGGTCCACTTTGCTCCCAGTTCCACACAGACCGACTCTTCTAGCCCCAGTTTTGGAATTTCACAGACCAGAATAATTCATTTCCACAGATGCGCGCTCCTTAATATCATTACGCGTCGGCCCGTGCAATCCCTCCTGGGAGAGGAGCCCATTTGTAGAGCAATATTATCCCTGTGCCATGCTTTTAATTCCGAGGTTGTTATTGATAATGACTTCCTCTCTCACAGATCGAGCAGGGGCTGAGCTTTCCTGAGAGGAAAGCAGTCAAACAGAATTTGACAGCGTCACTGTGTGACAAGGAAAGAGGCTTTGGACCAACGAGGAACTGCATCCCGTGCTCAGATTAGGAGGTTCTAGCAGCTAGTAAATGTTTAGGCTACAAAATAAGCTTCCGTTACAAATCTCTGCCTTTGATAGTCTTTTCCACCCACCCCTGCTTTTGCCGCGTCTCCGCAACGCTCTGCTGGGAAAGAATTATTTGCCTGGTAATGCCAAATGAATTCCACTTTGTGCTCCAGCCCAGGCATCAGGCAATCTCATCCAAACCTCTCGTCAACGCTGTTCGGAGAAGCCAGCTCTTGCCACTCACCTAACGACTAAAAGGAGATGGCAGGGAAGCTGAAGTAGCTCTTGAGAGAGCTGTCTTTAAGAGCAAAAGCCTGAGATGGAGGAACGTGAGCGGCTCTTTCCCCGGTTTGGAGACTAACGAGGACCAATCTCAAGAAGGGCCCAAAGTTAGTAGTAAGGAAAGGCTGAAAATCCTCACTTGTGTTTCAGAGAGAACTCAGATGGAGAGAAAACCCCAAATGTCACCGACTCATGCCACCTCGTAACTAAAATCTTTAAACACCAAAGGGCAAAACTACTTACAAAAGCTTTTTGGCAGCTCTGACCCTTTTTGTGTTTCCGCATCTCTAGACAGCCACTCGCTCCTCAGTGCTGCCTGGAGCCCCGTTCCCCTTAAAGGCCCTGGTTTGACTCAGGCATGTTGCCAACCCCAGACTCAGAAAAGCTGCCTGAAGGATCCCTCAGCATCTCAGGGTGCTTAGACACGCGTGCTGTGCTTATCTCAGACCACAATAGCCCACCTGAACCACTCAGGTGGGACAGAGAAGGACAAATCCCAATGTGTTCTCAGTCCAAGTGACACTGATGGTAAAATCTTAACGCCAAACCTTCCCCCTTCCAAACCGTGGCTGATTTTTGACAAGTCCTTACCTGTTGCTTCCACCATGCCTTCCAGGATGACCACAATTTCAAACTCCTCCTTCTCCAGCTGGGTGCGGGACATCTCCCAGAAGGGGCTCTTCTCATTGATTTCATGCGAGATGATAAGAGGTGACACCAGGAACAATCTGTCGTCTCCAGTGTCAAAGCCCACGTTGATGTCCGTTTGGTTTAAGGGGATAAACTCTCCTTCTTTGGTCTGTTTGGACTTAATCAGTTTGGCTCTAATGGAAGCCTCGACAATGTGGGAGTTGCGGAGGTCTCCAACCCGGAACATGAGACAGAGCTTCTCATCCCTCATGGAAATCACCGCGTTGTTAGAAAACATGAGGGTTTCAGCCCTCTTCTTTGGTTGGCTGATCTTGACAAACATGCATCCCACCATGAACGCGTTGACAATGGAGCCCAGAATAGCCTGGATCAGGAGCAGCACGATGCCCTCCGGGCACTTCTCCGTGATGACCCTATAGCCATACCCAATCGTCGTCTCCGTCTCGATAGAAAACAGAAACGCGGAAACAAATCCACTGAGATTCTCGACGCAGGGGATCCAGTTCTCATCTTCGAGATGGTCCAGGTCTCCCCGGAGATAGGCGATGAGCCACCATATGAAGCCAAAAAACAACCACGTGATGGTATAGACCATAGTGAAGACAAGAAGGTTAAAACGCCACTTGAGGTCCACCAGTGTCGTGAAGAGGTCGCTAAGGTATCGGTAGGTTTCTTGGACATTCCCGTGGTGGACGTTGCATTTGCCGCTTTTCTCCATGTAACGCTGCCGGGGCTTCTTACCTTCTGCTGATATGAGGCGAGTCCGGTCGGTGGCAATAGGGACATCATCCCGAGCCTGCTTGGGAATTTTCTTCGGCTCTCTGGATGTCACTCCGATGTCCATGTCCTGGTTCATGAAGATCCTAGAATCTCCGGCCATGACTGGGCTGCAGGAAAACAAAGAAATAAAGTTTATAAAGACCTCAGACAAAAGCCATTCTGGTTTCCTGTCTGAACCAGACAGATGAGGACAAAGAATATTGCAAATATTAATTGATAGGGTTTGCTCCATGCTGGTACAGGCTGATTCTACATCAGGAAAGCCTTCCACGGCTGTCCTGATATTGTTTGGGGAAACACTCTGAAAAGTTTCAGCGCTTCTCTCACAACAGCCACTTGCTAAATATAATGCTGCGCTGAACTGGATGTTAAATACCGATTCATTAATACACAGTCCCTTCAAGCATGAACCAGCTGTCTGTCACTTTGCTTAATGCACTACTGGAGCCTTGGAAAACATGGTGAAGAGCACGGTCTGGGAGCCCTGAAATAGGTAAACCTTGTTTTGGGGTTGTTTCGCTCGGTTTGTGTGGTTATTTTTACTTTTGCTCCTCAGATTTCTTTACACCCCAAATTTGCTGGAGGTAACAACTGGGAGCATCAAGATACATCAACACGTATTTTCGAGAAGGACTGGAGTTTTTGGATGTCTCAGGTTTTGGGTGCATAGCAAGAGAAACCTTAAAAATTAATAGAAAACGCTGAGCATCGCTCTCTACCTAAATCTCACATGAGTCTAAATTATGCATGAAGGTTTCCCTTACAGTCAGCACAGAAAGGCACCTCCAGGGATAATTCAGATTTCTGGAATGCTGAATCACCTTCTAGAAGACCCCACCCCTTCCACAAAATAATTCTATGAGCCTGGGCTCCAAATGTGAAATAGGCTTTTAATTTAGCCTCTTGAACTAGGTGTCTGAAGGTGTGCTGAAACCAGATCTACTGTTAATCAGAGATCAGAAATCACCCCTTTTCTCCATCTGACACTAGACAAAACTACCAGAAACATAACAGGCAGCTCTTAATGTGCAAAACTACATGTAACACAACACAAATAAAGAACATTGAGTGATGGCTGCCATGCTCTTTGCAGGAATCTTGTTTAATAAGATAATTATATACTGCTTTTCTTTAAAAAAAAACACAAACAAAAACCAAACAATCTGCACATGGCTCTGTTAAGAAAGGAGGGCCTTGACTCCGAATGCACTGAGAAAAAAATCTCAGTGCAAGACTACCGAAGAACCCTTAGGGATATCAAAGCTAGAGGAGCAATATTCTCCATGGCGTTCATTGTCCTCTGCAAATCCTATTAAAACCTAACTAAATCTATTACTGCTCCCTCTATCTTTAATCTCCTTATGCGCCCGTGAATGAGGAAAGGTGTAGAGATACAAGTAAGAGCATCTCGGGAAAGGCAATTTGAAGACGGAGCAAAGTAGCTCCGTCTTTTTTGGGTATTAAAAAGCACAAAGGGTGGGCGGGGAGGAAGCAGAGGCAGGATGAATAAACGAAGCGACAAATTTTCACTTCCATTCCGCCACAGCCAAGTCTGGTTAACAGCAAAAAAATTACTCGTAGCCCTTGTATAAGTCACCATCAATCATTACTCCAAACAAAGCGGCCGGAGCCTGGCGCTGGAACGCTACCCGCTGGCTCCGTTCGCTAGGGAGCCCAGCCATCTGTCCGCAGCACCATCCCAAAGCCGCTTCGTGCTGGCAAATTTGCCTGGTTTGAAGGATTTGGGCCAGGGCTGAGCCAGCGCAGCCACGCAGGAAGGGCGAAATAATAGATTAATGAACGATAAATTCGGAGGAATCGGGTTAACACAACGGGTCACCCCAGCACGGTGCCCCTCGCTCCTCAAAACAGCTTCGTCAAGAATTTTGGCAGAATATGAACCCCTACCTCTGTTTCTTTCAGTGCTGAAGGTGTGAGCTGGCTCATGGCTCCTTTAGATCCATCTTCGGACGTTTTCTAGTACCTGCTGCAAATTTAAATTCTCCTGGACCGGTGGCCTGGCTCTCTGCTGCCTTATGGTGCTACACACGTGCAAATTATAAGGATACATATTGATTCTCACTCCACAACACGCCAAGTGCAAGCCAGAACAATCACACACTTTTCCCTCCCCCCCCAATCTCTAATAGTGAAAGAAGAATCCCATCCACTGACTTAAAAAAATCGCATACAGGGAATTTTTCCACCTTCTTATGGATATTACTTCTGATCTTTGGTTGCATCATTGGATTAACCTGAAATTACTCCTTAAAAGCTTTGATCAATCCATGTAAAACAGGCAAGTGTTGCGTGTTTTCCATTTAAAAAGGGTAAGTTCCAAAGATAATTTTGTTATAAAAGTTGTATTTGAAGCCGAGTTTCACTCGCACTGAATCCATGGGAGAGAGAACAATCAATTTTAAGACATTCATCTCTAGCGCAAGGTTTCATCTTTTAGATGGTCCAAAAGGATCTTGAAACATATTAAAAGGAACAGAACAGAATAAAAACAATCAAAGAGCCTAAATCCCTAGAAATATCACTGCGGCGAAGCAGGCTAGAGGGACTGCCCATTAATGAAAATTTGGGGAATCTTGCTGTAACTAAATTACTCGAGGGACCGGCAACATCCCTTTTCTAATGCTCCTGATCTTTAACAATAGGTCAAGTGAAATCTTTCTGGAAACCTTCAGGAACACCTTACGAGCGGGTCAATTAAAGCAGAAACATTCC